>NC_053161.1:140992779-141235279 GCF_016835505.1 Polypterus senegalus
TGGCCCATGTATGACCCTGGGACTGGCTCCAGCTGGCTTCCTGCCTCGCACTCACTGTGGCTGAAATAGTCCTCGGCACCTAGCAACCATGTTCTGGAAGAGTGGGCTAAAAAAAAATAATTATACTGTATATATATCATATATCAGATCAGATATTGATCTGATCAATTAAATTAGCTTTGTTGATGAGACAAGCTGCCTCACGTCCTTGCCTTTCATTGGATCTAGTATAGGTTCTGGCTGCTGTTGTGGCAAAGGTTTGGCACCCAATCTTCTAAGGAAAGCACATGGAGTCTCAGGAAGGCAGCATTTCACTCAAATCAAGTGAAATGAGCACCCAATGATGGGCAAATCATACTTTTATTATAATTCTTATCTCCCAACACATTTGTCTCTGTCATCTGACTCCCAATATTCCATTCTGAGCCATCCTGCCTCCACACAATATTTCCAAGCTCATAGCATCTTTTTCTGTACATAATATATGCCTAGTACCAGTTAAGTGGTTGCCAGCAGCGGTGAAGTACTGCATTCAAATTTTTATTAAGAAGAAAATTAAACCTTTTTAAACTGTGGGACAATATGCCAATAATTATTTGTTAAGGATCTCTTTGTATACCATGTTGTCAGTTCGGCCCTCCGGTTGTAACATGACCAAGCTGTGCGCTGAGCTTACTCTTGAGCATGTAACTTACAGTTGGCCATGTGAACAGTAATCTTGTCTCAAATCTCACAGCTTGGATTGTTGCTGTCATAATCGGTTTGAGTTTCATGGTTTGTTTCAATTACGACAGTACTTGCATGATTTGTTGTGTTGAAGTGACATTTGGCATCTGTCAAGCGTTGTAAGCACACAACCGGTTTCATCGATAAAATCACATCCAGCTTTTGAGAGTTTAAACATTCATAAACATCAAAGTGTCCACTACTGAAATCGTCACCTGTGAATCTAAGATGTTTAAGAGGCATTGGCGGTTGTCCAAAGGTGTAAAATATTTGGCCATTTCGGTACACTTGAAAGCAACAACCGAACAATTCAGCGGCAGCCATCAACTCACATGCAGAACCATAGGTGAAGGGCTTAAGCATTTCACTCTTCTAGTGCTCCTGTGTAGTTTAATTATCTCCTGTGCCGTCATCAGTCCACACCTTGAACCTGTCCCAGTCATTCAATACATAAGACAGAATGTTCCTCCGGATATCAAGAGTGAGCCTGATATGGCCGTGCAATATGTAACAAAGAGAATGGAAAAGGTAGGTGGTATCTCCGGGCATGGAAACCACTCGGTAAGTGACAGTTCTTTGATCGATAGAATTTCTTGAAGATGGGCCCATAAGTAACAAAGACTGTTGAAAAGTTCAATATGGCGGCCGACAGTGGCATCATACTACCGAAATAAGTACGTACATTGGTTTCAGTTAGTGGAGGGAAGCCACCTACCAAATTTCAAGAAGATGGGGCCATAAATAAAGTTCAACATGGCGGACGTTGTTGACCGTTATGACCATTACGCATAGAATTTCGAAATGAAACCTGCTTAACTTTTGTAAGTAAGCTTTAAGGAATGATCCTTGCAAATTTCAGCCTTCTACCTATACGGGAAGTTGGAGAATTAGTGATGTTGGAAAATTCAATATGGCGGCTGACAGTGGCGTCATACCACCGAAATAAGCATGTACATTGGTTTCGGTTAGCTAAGGGAAGCCACCTACCAAATTTCGTGAAGATGGGGCCGTAAATAAGAAAGTTCAACATGGCGGACGTTGTTGACCGTTATGACCGTTACGCAGACAATTTCGAAATGAAACCTGCTTAATTGTTGTAAGTAAGCTGTAAGGAATGAGCATGCCAAATTTCAGCCTTCTACCTACACGGGAAGTTGGAGAATTAGTGACATTGGAAAGTTCAATATGGCGGCTGACAGTGGCGTCATACCACCGAAATAAGTATGTACATTGGTTTCGGTTAGCGCAGGGAAGCCGCCTACCACATTTCGTGAAGATAGGGCCATGAATAAGAAAGTTCAATATGGCGGAAGTTGTCGACCGTTATGACCGTTACGCGTAGAATTTCAAAATGAAACCTGCTTAACTTTATTAAGTAAGCTGTAAGGAATGGGCCTGCCAAATTTCAGCCTTCTACCTACACGGGCAGTTGGAGAATTAGTGACGTTTGGAAAATTCAATATGGCGGCCGACAATGGCGTCATACCACCGACATAAGTGCGTACATCGGTTTTGGTTAGCGCAGGGAAGCTGCCTACCAAATTTCGTGAAGATAGGGCCATGAATAAGAAAGTTCAATATGGTGGATGTTGTCGACTGTTATGACCGTTACGCGTAGAATTTCTAAATGAAACCTGCTTAACTTTTTTAAGTAAGCTGTAAGGAATGGGCATGCCAAATTTCAGCCTTCTACCTACACGGGAAGTTGGAGAATTAGTGACGTTTGGAAAATTCAATATGGCGGCCGACAATGGCGTCATACCACCGACATAAGTACGTACATCGGTTTTGGTTAGCGCAGGGAAGCTGCCTACCAAATTTCGTGAAGATAGGGCCATGAATAAGAAAGTTCAATATGGCGGATGTTGTCGACTGTTATGACCGTTACGCGTAGAATTTCTAAATGAAACCTGCTTAACTTTTTTAAGTAAGCTGTAAGGAGTGGGCATGCCAAATTTCAGCCTTCTACCTACACGGGCAGTTGGAGAATTAGTGACGTTTGGAAAATTCAATATGGCGGCCGACAATGGCGTCATACCACCGAAATAAATACGTACATCGGTTTTGGTTAGCGCAGGGAAGCCGCCTACCAAATTTCGTGAAGATGGGGCCATGAATAAGAAAGTTCAATATGGCGGACGTTGTTGACCGTTATGACCGTTATGACTGTTACGCGTAGAATTTCGAAATGAAACCTGCTTAACTTTTGTAAGTAAGCTGTAAGGAATGGGCCTGCCAAATTTCAGCCTTCTACCTACACGGGAAGTTGGAGAATTAGTGATGTGTGGAAAATTCAATATGGCGGCCGACAATGGCGTCATACCATCGAAATAAGTACGTACATCGGTTTTGGCTAGCGCCGGGAAGCCACCTACCAAATTTCATGAAGATGGGGTCAGCCTTCTACCTACACGGGAAGTTTGAAAATTGGTGACATTGGAAAATTCAAATTTCGTGAAGATGGGGCCATAAATAAGAAAGTTCAACATGGCGGACGTTGTCAACCGTTATGACCGTTACGTGTAGAATTTCGAAATGAAACCTCCTTAACTTTTGTAAGTAAGCTGTAAGGAATGAGCCTTGCAAATTTCAGCCTTCTACCTACACAGGAACTTGGAGAATTAGTGATAAGTGAGTCAGTGAGTGAGTGAGTCAGTCAGTCAGTGAGTCAGTGAGGGCTTTGCCTTTTATTAGTATAGATATATTGGTGATTTCCAGCTTATTCAGATACATAAAAAATTTACAGGCAAAAGCCTTTTCCAGTTTATCCCTTACAGTGCTTATACTTTTTTCTTTTTAATACATATTAATCAAAAGTAGTGTAAATGTATCCCTCTATACTGCCTATACGTTTGGATCTAGAGGACTCAGGAAGAGGTGGGAGGTGCAGTGGTCTAGCAAATACATCCTCACTGCTCCAAGATTCTGGGGTAAAACCTTAGCCCAGGTACCATCAGTGTGGATTTTGCACATTCTTCTGTGGGTGCGTGGGGTTAATTGACAACTCCCAAGTTGGCCCCATGTGAATGAATATGGAGTGCAGGTGTGATTGTACTTTTAAGATGGATATGCTTTTTCCCCATTTGATGCAGGGTTGGCTCCAGCCTTCCACCCAGTGCTGTAGTAACTGACAAAACTAAGTGTATCATCACATCAGATATACTCAGGAAATTAATAGACCGGTGATGCTCAGCCTCTTTTATATTTTGTTTGATGCTATTTCAATTGGTAAATTTTAGGCACTGTGCTGTTGGCTGTATTTTACCGGAACTGTCTCTCTTTTTTTTACAATTACAATCAACTTATTTAATTGTCATATCATTTGGCTTCTGGCTTGTTGCTATTAATCTTAAATTAATTTTTAAATCGAAGATATGCTGCTTCCTCGTAAACACTTACCCAAACAACGGGCCCTGTATAAACTATCTTTGATGGGAATTTGAAAGTTGTCACAGAATGAGTGAAGAGAATCAGAAAACTCAGGTGGCTACCGATGTCTATCACATCTGAGAATGTACGAGACTTTGAGAATGCAAAGTGAGTTATAATAAATGTTCCTATTCTCAGCTGGCACCACTGCCCAAACTGCAGGAGCTGCCATCCGAAGATTAAAATAAATATAGAGAAAAGATGAAAGGAAAGTAGAAAACACTCAGAACTGGCCTTTCCCCATAAATGTGGAATGTTTGATTGATTTTAAATAGGTTGGATTAATTATTCCATGCTATGGCGAGTTTAGGTACTGTGGCATTTGTTAATTGCAGAGAACGAATGTAAACTTCTTATTTAAGATGCTACTGTAATGCTGATTTAACCTGATTAGATCAGATGGAGTGGAAAAGGCAGGGTGGGGACTAAAAAGGAGTGAATGTGTAATTATAAAAAAGCCAGCACATAACAAATAACTGTTTTTAACTTTGTTAAAAATTGAAATACTGACTGAATTTGTCCATGTTACTGCTTAGGGAGATAAGTTGCCACATCAACCGGGGGACATCAGAACGAACAATCTTCAATTAGCATTCAGTTAGCATGTTTGAATGTCAATGCCTTTAAATGTAAACCTGCAGCACAACAAGCAGGTCTGACCATATATTACGGCCCCCTACAAGTCTATGATTGACAGTAGCAGCAGCTCTCTTATTCAAGCCAGAAGTTCTTATGTGTGGTTGAGGGGGGAGGGGTTGTTTTAGTATTATTTTTTTATATTTTTTGTTAAGTGTAGACTTTTTTTCTTTTTTGTTTGACCATCTGTAAAGTTTAAATTCCCCTTGGGCACAAATAGACAAGATCGTTAGACAGATAAATTGTCTGTCAATCAATCATAACCAGAGGTTTTATTCCCATTCTTTGTGCACTTTACACTTTCTCCCTTTTTCTCTCTTTTTGGAGATTTGCCTTTCTCTAAAATGTCCGATGGGTACAGTAAAACCTCGATTATCCGTCACTCAATTAGCCGTCAGTCTCCATTAACTTCCTCAGCAGCACGTGACATGCCACATCTTGAAATCACAGTGTCAGTGATGTACTTTCAGTTTTAATAGTGTTTTTGCAGCTTTTTTCTCTTTTGTTATAATTAATCTACTGTATATTGTTATGGGGCATGGTGGCACAGTGGGTAGTGCTGCTGCCTTGCAGTTAGGAGACCCGGGTTCGCTTCCCGGGTCCTCCTGCGTGGTTTGCATGTTGTCTGCGTGTGTTTCCTCTGATTTCCTCCCACAGTCCAAAGACATGCAGGTTAGGTGCATTGGTGATCCTAAATTGTCCCTAGTGTGTGATGTGTGTGTGTGCCCTGCGGTGGACTGGTGTCCTGCCCGAGGTTTGTTTCCTGCCTTGTGCCCTGTGTTGGCTGGGATTGGCTCCAGCAGACAGCCGTGACCCAGTAGTTAGGATATAGTGGGTTGGATAATGGATGGATGGATATTGTTATGGCCGATAAATGTAAGCATGTGGTGTTGGAATTGTCACAAAAAATTGAAATTATTAAACACTTATGAAAAGGCAAAATTAATTCAGTTAATCGAGTAGAAAGAACAACAGTCAATGATATAAAGTGTGATACTGACAAAAATGAAAAATTCTGAAAATGGAAACCACTGATAGTAATGTTATTCTGTATTGTAATTTTGTTTTTAAATTCTGTTATGTTTTGTTAATAAATTGTGATGTGCCGGCACCTTGTGATGCACTATGTGTGAGCAGAATGGGTAGAATGAAAGCTGTAAGTTGATGGGACTGCGTGAAGAGAAAAAAGGAGGTATGGCAGAAAGAAATTTTGAGTAGTGAGTCAGGAGTATTTGCGGTATAGATAAAAAAGAACGTGAGTGGCAGGAGATAAACTGATATGAAGGGAAAGCTTTCTTTTATTGTTTTGGAGTTTTGCTCCATAACCCAGATAATGGAGTATAAGACAGGGCACCGTTTGTTATGGAACGTAGAAAACTTAAGTACCTCTGAGTTGTGTTTTCTTATCAATATTATGTGAATTGATTAATTTTATTAATATTATATTTCGGTTAATATAGTTTTGTAAATAAATATGACTACTTAAGAGTTTATATATGTACTGTATATATAATTACATAGGTATATATATACTATATATATATATATATATATATATATATATATATATATATATATATAAAACCTTCAGTAAAAGTTTGAAGAATAAAGTAGGTTTGGTAGGTTTACTTGCATGTATCTAAACGATAATCAAGAATAGTTATACTTTTACACAATTTGGTATACACGCAAATATCATTTATTTTTACCTTTTTAACAAAAGTGGCTTTCCGGGTAAGAGCCCCTCCAGAGTATAAACCATGCAGTATTTTCTTTGTGTTAAATGACACCCCCGTAGTTAACTGAAGCACATGTTTCTTTTCTTGGGAGGAGCTTGGAGGTGCTACCTTTTTAAGTGCTTTTTTTCCTCTGGTAGCCATTCTTTTGGCGTCATTCCAGAAACCCGCCCACTTCCCTGAATTGCGTCATTACCACGCCCCGTTGAAGCACACTTGAAAACTGATTAACAAGATATGAAGAGGCATGGGCTCATTCGAGATTTGTTTATTGCACGAGTTGGGACGGAAATGTGGTGTTCTGGCAGAGCAGAATTTATATCTTTCTGAACTCACTGCTACGCTTATGTGTACTGGAATTATGGTAAGTTGCTAATTATTTAAAAGGAGTGCAGTAAAGTTTTTCGTAGAATTCAAATGCGCAGCGGATAAAAAAAAAAAAGTTTAACCAGCGTGAGATAAGCGTTCCTGCCTTGAAGGTGTTGCGAACGTGATCCAAATCGCTTGCGAGCTTACAAGACGCATGGGTTGCTGTGTACACGTTCGTAAACAAAACTACTGTACTCGTTGAATATTTACTGTCATCAAGACGCGGAAGGACATCGGTGCTTTCTAAAAAGACAGCGTTAGCCGTTACAAAAGCTTTGCAAGTATTTTGCGCATTTACCAGCCTAACAGGAATGCATGGAATTTGCAGTAATTTATTTTAAGATGTAAATCTTTTTGATTTGATTTGATGTGATGTTCTAGAAGCGGAAGTGGATTTGGACATTTTTGAAAGTAAAATTTCGCCGAGGCCGACTTTTGCTTTGTACATCACATGCAGCCGCTTGCACCCTTATGGCGCGCGTAAAGTGTGCTTGTGAATCTTGATTAAATCATTTTGTTTCCTCTGGCTTCGTTGCTTATTCGCCTAGCATTCATAAGTTTTAACTTCTCATAGCGGTCCATCTTGTGTTATGTCCGAGCAAAAATGCCTCATCGGTCTGTTTAAGAAACTGAAACACTATTCATTACAAAAGTAGTAAATTTGTAATACTTTGAACATAGACTGCTATAAAGGTGTCCTCAGTTAAACAAAAGTAGTAAAGTTACGCTTTGATTGAACATAAAAAACGGAATGCTACAAAAAGGATCATCCACGTGTAGGGAAACGATTTTCCCAGTAAATTGGGTGCAGTTTGTTGATAAATACGGCCAGGTAAGGAACGAGCGTGTCCCTTTAACATGGGAGTATACGCGTATTTCACCTCGTCTTTAACAACAGGAACTTGAGTACAGATTCGAAGAATTTTAACCTTTGTTGCCATGCAACATCTATGCTGATTTGGTGTTCCGCTGTAAAATAACCTCAGACCACAGCTTGCGGCAGGCGAAGACCGTAGAGTACGCAGTTAATTGTGTGATCGAGCCGATGTGGGATACAGTATAGGCTGTACATCATCATCTGGATAAATGCCCTATAATGTTAACCTTTTTAAACTGCTTATTGCTAAGACGTTTTTACTCCAATATATACTTTGTATGCTTTGGAGCAGTATTGTAGACAGATATCTATAAATATATCTATGTGTGGATGGAGATTTTTATTTTACATGAATAAAATAAGGTTCTGTATAAAAGCTAAATATTAACACGCCTTAACGAGTATACGAATTAAAACATTAGGAAAAAAGTCTGGTATTGTTCGAGTTTCTTGGACGTAGATTGTTCTATTGACTTTGGCAAGGACTGTTTGAATGGCTCGTTTTGTGCAAATGTAGTAAATAAACACATTTCCTCCCTTTATCAAATTTGTGTCCCATATTTTTGTGCCCATAGTGTATGCATATCCAAGTTTCTCTTGTGTTTTTACACTGGTGGTGAGCATCTAGGGCACTCGATAATTGGCACAATTTGTAACAGATGTAGGAATTGTGTGTGCATTCTTGTTTCCAATAGGTAATACTTGGAAAGCCTTGTCTCATGGCTTTTAATTTAACTTCTTTGAACAGCCTAAAAACCACAATTTTTGACATTAGCTTGTTTAAACTGAGTAAACTGCATCAGACTAGCTTGTAGCTTTTTTTGTCCGTATTGTGCTTATCTAAACTAAGAAAGCCTTAGCTGCTGCTATTAAGTCAATGTTTCCTTCCTAAGATGTATACTTTTTAGCATATACAGTACTGTAAAGTTAATGGGGATAGGTAATATGTTTCAAACACAACTTGGATAAACAAGATAAATTCATATAATTTGATCCCCTGAATTTTTGTCACTTATTGAATATAATTTAGTTTTCATCGTTTCTGACAGTGCAATGCATGTTCAACAAGGAGTCACAGAAATTGGAGATTTTTTTTTTTTTAAATGCAAAGCAAGCACATATTCTAATTTAATAAAGTAGCAAATAAAATAAATACAACAAAGTTGTATTACTCTTAATTTCTTGATTATGAAAACAAATTTATTCAGTTTAGTGCCCATTGATGAACACAGCTTTATACTGTATAAACCTTTTAAGTGTATGTGTTGACAAGTTTGTGTAGCTTATTTTTCAGTTCTTTGAGAATATGCTGACATGCTATGGTTAATGTTTAACACTTCATATTTTAGGCCAGTACACTTGCACAAGGTACTGTTGAGTACAGACTGATTAAAAATTGTCCTTTTTTGTGTACACAATTTCCTTTGTTTATTTGACCATATACTACTATACTAGTTAATCGGAGAAAGAAAATAATCTCCTTGTGATGCACATGGTCTACTAACAGTTCTACACTGACATAATATTGCCCTTTTTTTTTTTTGACAAAAAATATTTTTATCTTGGTGATAGAGGCTGTAGATGGCAAAATGAGAATTTTGTTTATTAGAAATAATTGTTTAACTAGTCCTACCTTCTGATTAAAATTAATATAGTGTTTAATTTTTGAATTTTTTTTTTGGGAAGGAACTATGGAAGCAACAGGTGTCGAACTCCAGGCCTGGAGGGTTGCAGTAACTGCAGGTTTTCATTCTAACCCTTTTCCTAATCAGTTACCAGGTTTCACTGCTAATTAACTTCTTTCCCTTCAGTTTAATAGCCTTGTTTTTTAAGGGTTCAGTCCTCTGAATTGATTCTTTTCATCATTAAAAGGTAGCCACAAAGAAATGAGACATGAAATGAGCTGACAGATGACCATGTAAATTGGGGCTTCAAACTCCAACCAGTTTCTTAATGAGGAGCCAATTCTTATTAAACCCGTTATTGAATTCCATGGCTTGTTGCTGCACTCATTCTGCTACATCAGACATTTCCAGAACTGTTTATTTTAACTTTTCACCTTTCTTTATTTCCACATTGTTTGTTGGGCACAGTTTAGCTGGTCATGTGGCAGCTTGTTTTGTGTCTCATTATTCTTTGGCTGCTAATCAAGGAGAAAGAAGCAATTAAGTGTGGCCCGAGTCATGTTAATTTAAGCTAAGGCAAAAGAAGTTAACAGCAAAAACTGGTCCCTAATTGCGAAGATGGTTAGAATGAAAACCTGCAACCTAACAGCACCACTGCTTTAGGCCATTGGGTTAAAGCAAAACACATTGTACTAGCTAGCTTGAGCAATATAAGAGTTTCAGTTGGTTTACTTAAAGGCTTGTGTTTTTCCCTCTTTTGGGCGAATGCCTATTAGCTCATGGCCGTCTGCTTCCATTCCTAGTAGCTTGGCCTCTGTGCTGGCAAGCAAGATAGGCAATAACATGCAGCCTCACACTCTACTAAATTAACAACCCAACATTACGAATGTGAGAATTGATAGAGAGGTGATGGTCTCTTCCAGGTGGCAATCATATCCTTTGAGCCAAAGTGATTGTTATGGATGAAAAGGTTTACTGGGAAGGAGGCTGTTATGAGAAAGTCTACAGGTTAAGGTAATTGTTATGAGACGGTTTATGAGACCAGGAAATTGTTATGAGAAAAGGTATGGAGTGAAGTGATTATCATTATCCAAGTTGTGATGTTTCATCTTCCTGCTTCAGGTTGTGTTCCCAATTGTTTGTTTTGGAATATTTGGAGAGAAACAAGATCACTGTTAATTTATTATTCTGTCAGGAAAAAAAGCAATTAAACTTTATATTTTTAGTCAAAATAAAGAACAAACTTAAATGTATATCTTGTCACTCCAAATGCAATTTGACCACAAAAATGGCATTTCTGTTCATTTTGTACATTTGACTAAGGTAAAAGTTTAACATTGTGAAACAACCCGGAGAATTATTTTACCTTTTATCTTAATTGTCAGACTTGGAGCTCTGTGTTTGTTGGTTACTCAGGGGGACGTTCTGATTTGGAAACTTACATTTACTGTTTAGTCATCTTGGTCTCTGTAACCACATTTTTGTCATTGGTGTATTTTAAAGTGCATAATTTATTTTAGACTTTGTCATTTAAATATATATATATATATATACTGAACCCATTAATTTTGAGTTTAAGTGGAGAAGTCAATCCAGAACTTACAAGAGCTGAAGTTGAATCCAGAGAAGGTAGGAAGGTGTTGTAGTACATTTTTGAGGCCTTGCTGTCTTCTCGTACTCTGTTTCAGTAGAGACAATATGTTCACTTTTTTCCTCCTCTGTTCGCGTGATTATTATATTTAAAAGTTTAACCTTTTTTTTTTTTTTTTCCTGAAAGCAATGTGATCTACTAATTGGTAGATAAAACTATGCCATGATGGATATTAAAATATTCTAACTTGCCTATGTTTACAACTTTATTAAAATGTACATATGAGAACAATGCCCTGAACTAAAATTAAAATAATTCATTACATTTTTAAGAGACGATTGCATGTTCTCAGACACAAAATATTTGAAATAGCAATTTTTCTTATTTACATAGGTCCATAAAGTGAGAACTCGCCTAAAAAAACTAGACCCCGATTTTGGGTTTGATAAGCATGTTAAACAATATACAGAATGATTTATTTTTAACACCTTTATCTCAAAACTAGAGAGAAGCTTACATGAGGATCACATGTTTCTTAACAGTAGAATTTATTCGAAGCATAAAGAAAGAGGAGCTAACTTGTTTTCTTAACACAAGAGCCCTAATGACAAAAACTTATTTTTAAATGATGAAGCAAATGTCTCTGAGCAAAGTTTAGACAAGTCCACAGTACATTGCAGCATCTTGTCTTGACAGAAGTGCAAGTGTATAGATGTTGACTTGACTGAGTGAAGCCTAGCCTTGCTAATTAACGAAATCTATAGTTTTTTTTGTATGCACCAACACCATTCTTTAGGTCAGACTTGGTGAAAAATGTCTACAGAAAGCTGATTTGGGTGATTTAAGTGTGTTAGTTATTGTTTACATTTTTTACACTTGGATATGTTAGATAATTTAACATGGTCAAGATCACATAATGAATCAGAAGCATGGTTGCTGTCGGTCCATCTTCTTAGATATTGTGCTATCTGCATAAGGTTCGTTTGCTTCAGTGAACTTTTGAAAGTATGTTACAGCATTCACTGTTTTTGGCCACCATATGCTTAGATTTAGATTAGATGGGAAATTTTAGAATGAACATGTCTTGGTACTGCTTGGCAAGCAACTCAGAGATCTGATCCCGGTTAACTCTTCCTTACTGTGATAACAATTTTTCAGAAAATGAATGGTTATTTTTGAATATGCACTTTAGTCCCTTCATAAAATGGAATATCGCGCAGTTAATTCAAAGATGAAATGATTTTCTTCTTAGGGTAGTCCTTATTCGGTCTGCTTCGTATATTTCATCTTTGTAACAGGTACATGATAATGCCAAAGCCTCAGGATTGTGGAAGTTGGGATGTGTAAAATTTTCTTATGCAGGGCATATTTTAAAATACAGTATTTAAGAAGCTTGTATTTCTCACCATTTCCATTCACTTGCTAATGTGAAATCTCTTAAATTGGCAGTAGGTATTTCACCATCCAGCCTTTCAGAACTGTCAGTTGTTAGTAGCTAGGCAATTTTTTAAACCTCAAATCTTTTCCAGGTTGCCATTTTTGCTGTGTTTTCAGGTGACCGTTGCATTTTTATGTATGTGTAGAAGGGTTTAATAAAGGTCAGGTTTGATATTGTTGTTCTATGAAAGAAATAACTTTATATTACAGTGGTATGTTTTATTGTGGATTGTTTGCTGGTATAATCAAGTTGATGGCGCAGGACTGATGAATGTGTCGTTTTTACTATATACTTTTTTTTTTTTATTATTATAGGATTTTCATCTTTGAAAGGCAAAGGGAAGAAGTCATACAAATTTTTATACTGAAAAGTTGAACAGAAATGCAAAATGGGATGGTCTGGTACCAAGCATCTGATTCTGCAGGTGCTGCTCCTCTGCACAGGACAAATAAAGCGTCTACAGTTGGTATAGATCAGCACAATGGTGGACATGTCTCCCAGCATCCTGTGTCATCTGGCCAAATGTCTGGAACTTGGCAAAATAAGGATGATTTTGCACAGGATAGCAGCATGCTGCTCTTCAAGGTTAACTCTTCTTCACCTTTTCAACATTTGATGTATGTCAATAAAAAAGGAAACTCTAACCCTGGAAGACACCAGTTGCCAGTACAGTGCATTAATGTAAACCCTTCTCAATCTGACAATCATATACAGTCCAAACAGTCTTTTCTTAAAGGAGCACTCCAAAAAAAGCCAGTGCTCATAGATGGGAATTCACAGATCCAAAATTCTGCTTTTCTTGAACAATATGCTAGTCATTCAAATCACAATGCTGCATATCTGCCACCTCAATACGATCCAAACAGTGCTCAGTATTCTGCAAATTTAAATTCTAGAATTGACAATCCTACAGTATTTTCATCACCTTTGGAAAGAAATGATTGTTACAGCTCAAATGATAATTCCTCCAGCATAAATACATCTCAGCCTTTTTCAATGGCATCAGGTACTCATGCATCAAACAGACCTGTTTCAGTTTCACACGCATTTTCCCAAAAACATAATTTGCTGCGAAACATGAACAAGATGGTCAACGGTCATTTGCACTCAAATGGACAAATAAGTCATAATGTTCCCATAAGTGCAGTTGAGAGTGAAATGTCTCAGAGTTACAGATCTGATCAAAGTTCTTCATCGTTTATGGATGCAAACCACAGCAGAAAACTGCTGCCAGCCCAGGATGCTAGTAGCTATAACCTTAATGGAATTAATAACCATCAGACTGCACAAAGTCGTGTGTTTTCACAAGACAGCCCCTCTGTTTTACCTGAGTATTTGAGGCACCATTTGGCAAACAACATCCCATTCATGTTGTCAGGTGCAAGTGTTGGGAACCATAATGAGGATGCCCTGCGAAGATGCTTGGGAAATTCTACCTCTGGATTATCCTATGAAGAAGAGCAACAAGGTTACTTTGCAAAGCCAACAAATATATCCAATTTAAAACGCCAAAGTGTTTCAACTCTTTCCAAAACTTCCCAAATGACACAAAATTCTTCTCCAGCATGTCGGAACATTTCTTCTATGCAGCCAGTTTCCCAGATGCTCCAGAATCCTGCTACACATCAGAGCATTTCTTCCATACACCAAAATTCACAAAAGGCTCAGATTTCTTCTGCAGCACTCCAGAACATTTCTTCTCTGCAGCCGATTCAGCAAATGGTCCAAAGTCCTTCTGTAGCAAACCAAAGTAATTTTACGCATCCAAATCTCCAGATGTCCCAAAATTCTACTGCAGCATACCGAAGCATTTCGTCTACTGTTCAGACTACCCAAAAGGCTCAGAGTCCTTCGGCGGCCCTCCAGAACATTTCTTCTATGCAGCTGATCCCCCAAATGTTCCAAAGTCCTTCTGTAGCAAACCAAAGTAATTTTACGCAGCCAAATCTCCAGATGTCCCAAAATTCTACTGCAGCATACCGAAGCATTTCGTCTACTGTTCAGGCTACCCAGAAGGCTCAGATTCCTTCTGCGGCACTCCAGAATGTTTCCTCTATGCAGCCAATCCTCCAAATGCTCCAAAGTTCTTCTGCAGCCAACCAAAACATTTCTATTCAGCCGAATCCCAAGATGTCCCAAAATTCTACTACAGCATACCCAACCATTTCATCTACTGTTCAGACAACTCGGATGCCCCAAAATTCTGTGGCTACAGATCAAGATATCTCTTTTGCTATGCAAGTTTCCAAGATGCCCCCAAGCCTTTCTTCTGCTTTTCAGTCAAAACCAGCTTTTATAAAACAAAGCATAATAGAGCAGCAGACCTCTTATTCACACCAGAAAGCATTATTAAATAGCAATAAGACTGTCTCTAGTGGTGAAAGCAGTCAGAATTCAAGCACTACCTTTGATGAGATATTGTCTTATCTATCTAATGACATTAATCAAATGAATCTGATAAATCAAAACAAAAATAAAGTAACTGAAAATGACTCGACTGTCAACAGTTTAAGACCATCTAAAGGTGTTTCTGTCTCGGTGGCAAAAGGGCAAGTTTCATCTGAAACGTCCCAGCATCTAAATGCTCCCCAGCAAACAATAACTGAAACACCTCTTAAGTCTCCACCACCATATCCTAAAGCTCAAGAGCATGCCTTTCTTGTTACAGTAAAAAAAGATGCCCAGGGAGAGGGATTTTCTGCTCAGAATGTAATTTTAATTGGAAAATCGTCTCCCTTCTCTGAAGTGAATAATGTACTTTTAAGTCCTGCTAAACAAGCAGCTGTTGAAAAAACAATTCAAGATACAAGTAATTCTGCTGCTCCTTTGACTAGATCACAAGATTCGGCGCTTATGACTCGTACACAGCACATTGGCAAAAGTACAGCTTCACTTGTTCAGCAAACAGAATTGCCCAAACAGTTAAAAAGGGCCGTCCCAGAAAGCAGTCAGTCAATCCATTTGGTCCCATCACCATCTCATTCAGCAAAGTCAGTAGCAGAGTCAAATAATGGCGCATCTGTGGAAATAGTGGAAGATAATTTAAAAAAATGCAATATGGAAGCCACTCATGGTCCAAAAAAACTGCACTATTCAGATCATGTAGTTTTGAGGGAAGAGTTAAGAAGAGAAGTGATTAAACATCTCCGGGGCATAATTTCAAATATCCCTGCAACTACACAAAAGCTTCCTGTTTTACAAAATGAGGGCAATCAAAGTCAAGAGACTGTTGAATCTGATAACCTGTCCAGAAAAACCACAAGTTCCGGACAGTCTCTCTCTGCAGATGGTAAGACCTCCAACCGTGGATTACTTGCCAAACTCTTAGGTCCTGGTTTGTCGCGTGCTAATGAACCACAGGTCGCCATCGTTCCTCCAATAACGCAAAAACCAGCTGAAGCTGAAAATGAAGTCTTTTCAAATGTAAATGATGAGGTTCCATTTAAAATTGTAAATGTATGTTCCTTAGTGGAAATGCCTTCAGATTTAAAAGAGAGTCTAGAGCTACAAAAGTTTCTAAACTCGGAGACAAATGAGGTAGAAGCACTGGGACAACATTCTAATTCTGAGTGCATAATAATTGATGAAACTGTTGAGGTGATCACCCCATCTGCTGAACAAGATAGTGATGTTATTTTTGTTCGGTGTACTAATCGGAATGATGACATTGAAAAGGACATTTTGATTGCTGATGTTTCTGAGACCCCTACTGCATTAAATTGTGGAGCAATAAAATCCCCTATTGACAAGGAAATCACAAATTTCACATCTACAGAACTAGAGAGTGAGTCTGTTCCTGTAATCTGCCCCAAAGAACAAGATGATAACCAGTGTAAAGAAACCCAGATCTGCCAAGATGTTTCCTTGGAGAAAAATATTACAATGGTAGCAAACGATGACGATACTTTATGTGTTTCTAGTTCAGTATCAAACCAGACCACACACGAGAACTGCAAAGAGACAACAACCCTTTCAGAAGATGAGATTAAAACTGCTGATTTTGACTTGTCTTCTGTACCATGTGTTACATGGACACTTCCAGAATTAATGGTGTTAATGGATAGTCTTTCAGTCCTTGAAGAAGACATGGAGTCCATGTCCTGTGTTGACCGTTTAATTAATGACTTTTGGAATGGGGATATGGAAGATTTTACTGCAGAATTTCAAAAAGCAAATACGATGATAAAAGTCTTTTGGAGCTTTTGGAATGTTGAGTCATCTACTGAAATTCAGACCATACGTGGTGTGCTTTCTGAGGTGAAACCAGATGAATTTTCCAAAGTAGCCAAGCATTGCAAAGTACTTGGTGATGAAATAATGGCAGCTGAGGACATACATTTTAAATCTTCTTGGTTAAATCTAAATGAACAAGTTGATGATATTGACAAAGAATTTGGATATCCTCCATGTCTAAGTTCACAAATTTACAATTGTGTAACCAAGATGTCAGAGTCTTCTCCAAGCATAAATCAGAGTGATGGTGGTTCACATACGCAACTTGTTGCTATAGAGTCTTCACCATTGGTGACTGAAAAAGATGAGGGATCACCAGCTATTCCTGAAAAAACTGGAGACATTCATGATGATCCCCTGTCTAAAGTCCAGGTCAAGGTTTTGAATCACGAAGATGCAAAGAAATTGCTGGAGGAAATCTGCTCTAAGGAACAACAAAAGGTAGAGTCTGTCACAGAAAATTCAAAAGCTCCTTCAGAAACCACTATTGAAACAGTTTGCTGTGGTCCTTGTTGGGTCCGTGGAATACATAACAATGCAACAAATTTTACTTGTTCTTCACAATGTAGCAAAACAAGCACACAGAGAGAGATGGGGCACTATATCAACACAGAACTTGTTATGGAAGATGAGTCATCTAGAATAGTCATTGAAAGTATTCCTGTTGCAAGTCCAAGTGAAAACATTTCACAGTCTGAACTTGAAAATATATTGAAGCCTGATATTAATTCTGTTGGAAACGGAGATGAGAAAGCACAAGAACCACAATTGTTGCCCAGTGCATCGCTAGTGGTATCTACTATTAAAAGTGATGAAAAAATAAAGCATGTAGACACTAAGAAAAGTGGTAAACAAATTGCTGGTAGTAAATATGAAATGTCTCCTAGCAAAGAGCAGCCTCATCTACAAAAAAGATCACGTCTTTCAGATGTGGATTATCCAGATGAAGGTAAAAGGGCATCCAAAAAAATACGAAAAGGAGATAACCTTAAACAAGAGAACCCCAAAACGGAATATACAAGAGATGCCAAATACAAACAAGACCCTTCCTTGAAAAAAGAACTTTGGCTTGACCCTAAGAAAAATGGAGATGGTCCGTTAAATACAGGAACCTTGCAATGTAAACTTTCACAAGAACATGACACTTCTAAAGGTGTTCCTTCCAAAAGCCCCACGTCCAAGCAAAAGTCTGACTCTAGCAGAGGAATTAAAAACCTTTCCGTGAAGCTTGTGTTATATGGTTCAGATTCTCCCGGAAAACATGTTTGTGGACTTTCTAGCAGGCAATCTTCAAGTGAACATGACCAAAGTCCTAAATTCAAGTATCACAGGCCTTCTAGAATACGAACACTTCCACCTAAAGAAATTAATTTAACATTGAAGGAAAGAAATGATGATGCTTTAGGTTCTGATAAAAACCAGCATGGTGCTGAAGTGCATGAAGTAAGAAAAAAGGGGAGCGGGCAGAATGAAGCCACACACCACCTTAAAAATTCCATTCAAAATTCTGTTAAATCCAGAACTGAAGACTTGAAAAAACCTGTACAAAATAATGCATCGGAGTACCATCCTGTTTCTCTCACAAATGCAAACCACCCTAGAAATTTTTGCAATCAAAACTCTGGGCAGGAGGAGAAAGCAAACCACTTCTCTTCAAGTTCTTCTCATCATAAATTGGCCACAACTAATCCAAACCTGAAACAAGAGAATTTTTCCAAGCATTTTAATGAGAAGAGCAAATCGAAACGAGAATCTAAACATAAAAGTTTGGAACCGAGTGGTCAAAAGTCTAATGACACTGTTGCTGTAAAGAATGACAACAAAAGTAGTATACATGTTAAAAGAAACAAAGGAGAACTACTTCTGCCCATTAAGAAGAGAAAGCTTATTCATCCAGAAATTAAATTCAAACTTGGGTCTAAATTAGATAGCATAAAAACTGCAAATGGACGTCAAAAAATTCCCAAGCTGGCATCTTCTCAGGAGGAGGTGAATCCACTGCAGTTCAAGCTGTGTCCCAACTTGTTCAGCAAGGATTTGAACTTCAAAAAGGAAAAGACAGAAGTAGTAGAGGTGACTAAAAGTAAGTGAATCTGTTGTCTGCTCCAGTGCATTTCTGTTAACCTGTAATAAGTATAATTCACTATATTTAACTCATAAAGTTAAGACTCCTAATGCTTTGTTCTCTCTCTCTCTCTCTCTCTAGAAAAGAAAGCCAGTGTTTCACAGAAGTCCCCAGTACCCCAATGCTCTGTCCAGAGTAAGTTGTTTAAATTATGTATATGTGAATACACATTTGTCTGATTATAATTGAAGTAAAATAAAGTATAATTGAAGTGTAAAAAAAAATTACAATACTTGCAAGTAAAAAGAAACTGATCCAATGTGAATTTAGTTTTAAATTTGAACTGTATCTAAAAATGGACACCAAGAGCATCTTTCATGAGTGCTTGGCACATTTTGGACATTAACCAAAATTAACTATATTGCGCTGCAGAAGCAAATCTAGAATAATAGTGTTCGATTAGGTCATGAAGGAGGTTATGCTTAGTTTCAGTATAAGACGGCAATCTGGGTGTACAGTAACAGGATGAATTGATAAATTTCTAGGTTAGACTACGTTAATATCAAAAGTCAATTTTTTTTTATTCAGTCATTCGCCACGGTACCTGTCAAAAGAGAGAAAATATTTCTTCAGTTATTTTAGTATCTTTTTAACTACGTGTACTTTCAGCGCCTTTTCTCTGTAGTTGCATGTGAGTGAATATCTTTTCACCAGCACGCACTCTCTTGTGCGCATTCCCGTAAAGGTGGTTTTCTCTCCTTCCATCTGGTTTATACTTTCAGTCTAACTCCTTTACTTACTTCTTTGAGTACACAACGGGAGGTGTGAAAATTGAAAGTATACCTTATGAGAAGAATTTAGGAGGCGTCGTGGACTCTGTGCTATCAGCTGCCAGCCAGTGTTAAAAAGCCATTAAGAAGGCTAACAGAATGTTAGGTTATATAGCACTATCTGTGGAGTACAAGTCCAAGGAGGTTATGCTCAACCTTTATAATGCACTGGTGAGGCCTCATCTTGAGTACTGTGTGCAGTTTTGGTCTCCAGGCTACGAAAAAGACATAACAGTACTAGAAAAAGTCCAGAGAAGAGTGACTAGGCTGATTCCAGGGCTAAAGGTGATGAATTATGAAGAAAGATTCACAGCCTCTGTGAATCCAAAAAGAACGAAGCCTGTTAGAATTTTCTTGTGTTGTACACGTGCGTTTTAGTTCATGTCCTGTGAAGTAAACCTCTTTCCACTTTAAACAATCTGATGCTGTTAGCGGATTGCACACAGCGCACACTTTTTCTGCTTGACCGCGTGATTGAACGACGTAAAGGACCAAAAGCAACTTTGCAACACATGAATCCAGGTACTCAACGGTTCCTGAATAAACACTTATTTGATTAACGACCTCGGTCTTCCTCCGAGATTTCTTCCACAATGGCATTTCAGAAGCCAGGTGTCTATGGATAAGCAGGTTATTAAGGTGCATGTAAACACTGAGTGAAAAATCTGTGTCTCGGCTAACTCTTAAAACTTCCATGTTTTGTCTAGCATCTCAAATCAGAGTGTGAAACCCACCATATGATTTGATGTTGGCCACAATCCCACAATTTTATATAGCAATCTTTATTAGTCTCTGAGGTAAAGTCCAAATGACCCCAGCCTGTTCAAGAGACTGAAGCTGGCTTCCCTTTGCATATCTTTGCTTTTTGTAAATCGTTTCCAGACTACTTTTGTTCAAGATCAAATGAAACCAAAGAAATTTTCTATATTAAATAAAAATGCAGCTCTTTCCTTTTTGTAGGACTTATGATTGAGTGTACAAGCTTTGAAGCCATTTCTCCTTGCGGGATATTCTAAGTTTTAGAACTACTGTGTTTTGTTTATAAAGTATTTTTTAATCTTTTCTTTACAGGCAATTGGAAAAATAAAGTTCAGACCAGTAGTATTAAAAGACCGTCTTCATCCAAGCCTGAAGAAAAATCCCAAAGAAATGTTGAGTCAAAATCTACTGATACGTTTCAGGAGTTCAAGAAGAAGTACCTTCTGAAAGAAGGAAAACTGAAAAGTTTAAAGTGATTTTAAAAATTGAAAAATCACTTTACAAAACCACATGCTGACCACTGCAGTTGCATTGTATATATATATATTTTTTTTTTATCCTGTGTGGTTTTTTTTTTACAGATTGTGTGTCTGCCATGAGGTTTAATATTTTGCCAGATATTTCCACTTCTTATTAAAAAATGCTCCTTATCTCGTTAGTGTAGCTAAAAAGTGCAGTTCTTAAACATCGCCCTTTGTGGTCTAGCCCTGGTTGTCTGACTGTGTCATATTTCAATGCTTTATTTGCCATTTCTAGAAATATTGGTAACACAAGACCTTTTTTATAATTTGGCTTATAAATTGGCTTATTATGAACCTAAGGAAATTCTGGCTTTTTTTTCCAGAAAGTAGCTTTGGTGAGTGAACATTTGGAACTGTTGTTGACCCATTTATTGGCAGATAGACTGCTTTTGAGGTGTGTGTATATTGTATATAGTTTCTGAATTTTACCTGTGCCACTGGTTGGCTTTTCTGGGCACTATGCAATAGTATTAAATGGCAGTGTTACCTGAATAGACAGATACACAGTTTGCCGTTTATCTCCAGCTCCCTCCTATGGATTGGTTTCTTGTTACAAATATAAACTTACTACTGTTTATTATAAAATGTGCCTTTTGCTGATAAAGCTTTATCAAAAGCTAATACCTAAACAAATACTAATGTGTTGAATCTTTATGTGCTTTGATATTAAGTTAGTTTATGGAACAACTGTGAATTTGTTTACATGGTTGAACAGTTGGAATTATATGTGATATAGTTATAGTTTGAAGGATGGGAGGGATAAGTGAAGGACACCAGTTTATAATTCCTAAAAGTATTACTTGATGTTTACAATAATTTTGATATATATATATATATATTATTTTGTTTTATTTTTTTTTTTTTTACCAGAGGTATGACTTTGTATTTTTCTACTGTTACTGTTGTAAATATGTTCTGGTTTTGTTCAAAGAACTTTTTTTTTTTTTAATTAAATTCCTTTTTTTCCCCAAATAGTTTTATCTCTTAATGCTTACCAAGTCTTAGACTTGTGTACACGTTATAACACTATGTAATAGTTAGAAACGAGCAATACTGAAACCAAAAGCTTTTTTTATTTCCAACTTTTAACACTTGGACCTCTGCAGGGAAATCTCAGAAAAGGCCATGCAAACCTAAAGGATAGTTTAACAACGTGGAAGGTTTGTCATTTGTAATGAACACCACCATCAGTACCCCAGTCTACCAAGAGCAATTCTGTCAGTGGACGGTGTCAGTCCTGACAAACGAGAGGAAACTATTCAGGCCAGTAAGCTTGTTTCCAGTATTTCATCCAGATACTTCTAAAGTTGTCAGAGTTTCTGCTTCAACTATATGTCTTGGTTATTTGTTGCCGATATGCAGAACCCTTCTGGCCACGGTCCAGAATGCACTTCTGAATTTCCAGTGGTGTCCTCAAGCATGTGATTCAACTTTTTAAGTTGAAAGAATTCTGCTGTGTCTACTTTTATCAATACCTTTTGTGAATTTTGAAGACCTGGATTAGGTCTCCTCACTGGCACCTCTGCTCTAAACTAAATGGGTAACATAATCAATGTATAGACCATTAAAGAAAAGGTACCATTCAGTACTGCAGAACTGACAAAACCATCAGCTTGTAGCCCCATGGAATTCAATGTGAAAATGGTAAATCCTGAGTGGGACGTCGTTTATCAGATATGTGTAAAGTGTTTTACATGATAAAACGTAAAAAATAAATAAAATTAGGGAACACTAATTAACATAGAATAAAAGTAAAGTCCGATGGCCAGGGAGGACAGAAAAAACAAAAAAAATCCAGACGGCTGGAGAAAAATCATAAAATCTGCAGGGTTTCCAGGCCGCGGACCACCCAGCCCCCTCTAGGCATTCTTCCAGTAGTCTTTTGCCGTCTTGTAGATAAAATAACATCAAATAGCAAAAAGTGTGTGTTTTTTTTTTCCATGTATTTTGCTGCTAAAATGATCAATTAATAATTGAGTGGGGTGGAGCCTTTGACAAAAGAAATACAATGGCATAAAAATGTAAAATCATTTTTAGAAGAAACTGATACTGAATCATTAGTTGAATCAAACAATATTTCTTGATATCTGACATTAATATGGACTGAACGCATATGCCAGCCATACAACGGGTGATACCTTGGCACCACACTAGTTCAGATGGAATGAAGCAGTTTTTTTTTTTTTTTTAAATGGTGCCTGGAGTGCCAATTCTGGCACCAACCCCCAAGTTTTTTCACTGCAGGAAGGAGGGCCTGGATGCAGATTAATGTCATATGGTACTGTATGATCGATCTGCCATGATATGTCAGAATTCAGTTGCCTGAAGGGTCGCCATGGTGCATGTAACTTATAAGGCAAAATAACTAATCAAGTTGAAAGATGTTGGGGCCCTATAACTGTTTGTAATGAAGTAGCAATCGATGTTGGGAGAAATATTTTGTGAAAGCTTCAGTCTAAGAGGTAGAAAGGATTAAAAGCTGAGTAAGTGGTGCCAAGGACCTGGTGATTAGTATGTTCCAATAAAGCAATCACTTGAACTATCCTAGCTACCTGTTTATGGATGACACTGGGTTGCCTATCTTGTCACTCTGTGCATTAGGCAGAAGGATATGAGGGACGAGCGACTTTTTGTACAAGCCTTTTGTGATAGTGGGAATGAAAAATTAGGTTTCAGCCATTGTTTTTCACAGAAACCCCTGGTCAATGTGAGGCTAAACCACTGGATACCCTAAACATTGGCTTTAGAGTCACCTGCTGCAGAAAAATGTTAAGTCTGTTGAGTCAAATTCATGCCAACGTTTTAGAAAACAATGTTTTACTTGATAGGGTGGACTTTTAAAGTAAACTTGTTCATCAAACAAAAGGCAGGTTTATTGCAAACAACTATAAATCTAGAAACTCTGCTTAGGCTATATAATACACTAGAGGAGACCCATCTGGAGTACTTTGTGCAGTTCTGGTCACCACACTGCAAGATCAGACATGGCAGCACTTCTCCTGCAGAGGAGAGCAACCAATTACATCACCGTACTTAAGAACAAGTCGTACTGTGACAGACTCCAAAAATCTAAACTGGTTTAGTCTTGAGAAAAGGAGACTGTGTGGGGAGCTAATACAGGTCTTCAAAATCCTGAAAGACATTGCTAAAGTGGATCCAGTAGAATTCTTTAGCTTAATAACGAATTACATACGCAGGGACATTAGTGGAGATTAAGGGGAAGTCCAGTTAAACCTGAAACCAGGAAGCATTTCATTATGCAAAGACTTGTGGGACTCTGGAACAAATTACTGAGACATGTTAATGAAGCAGAAACCTTTCAGAAGAATCTGCATGAGATATTAAGACACCTTAATTACTATATTAGCTAAACAAAATGGCCTCCCTAGTGTTTGGCTTAAACATCGCTCGGGCTGTAAAAACAGTGTTTAAAGCATTAGCCCAGTCCCAAGTGGCACTTGGACAACTGAATAGACATGTCTAGTGTAAGTGACCCGAAGATTACTTCGCCAACATCAATAGTGTCGAGCATTACTCGAGCAACGGCTTAGGCATGTCTTGCATAAGCGTCGACCCCTAGGGTAAAATGGTTAATGGGGTAGACTTTGTGTTTTTCAGTCGCCCAGGTGTTGCATCCTCTTGACAGTGATGTGAGCATGGATGTTGAGGAGCACCTCATCAGCAGTGAGGAGGAAGTGAGCCTGTCTTCAGACAGTCAAACAGAAAGTGATGCTTGATTGCGTTTGGGTTTCTGCTGCCCCTACTTCAAATAAACCAGCACCACCTCATTTTGATTTTGTGGGGCTGCCAGGCATAAAAGTGAACATTGATAACCAAGTTATTTCTTGATGATGACGTGATTGAAAGAGTTGTTGAGATAAACCATTGTGATGAATAGTGTCGAGGAAGTGACTGTACACCTAATCAGTTTTCCGTTCATACCCTACAAAAGACATATTTTGCCAGTATATAAGGTATTTTCATCATTATTATTCAATTGAAATTACTAATTTCATATTATTCATTATTATTTGTATCATACTTTTTATACTTCTAATTTTGTATTTTTAGTGTTTTGCACGTTTTACAGTAAAAAGATTCAATAAAAATGTAATTTTTCACGCCAAAAAATGAAACGCTGTATACATCTTTTTTCGAGGAACATTTAGGAGGTTAACATAATGGACTGATGGTCTTTTTTCATTTGTCACATTTATTATGATCTTGTGTGCTCAAATTTTACATCCTGACAATGGTACTCCCTGCAAAAAGGCCCAGTGAGCTCAACTGTTTGACTCGGTCACGCTGATTCAGCCAACAAAAATCTTCCCATCGATCAAGTTCAAGTGATCATCTTTGCTTCCTGATAGGGAGCCATGTCTGCAACCAAGAAAACCAAAGTCATTGTTCTGGGGTTTGACAGTAGTGATGTATTCACATAAAACTTAGTTTTAAACAAAAAAAAAAAAAACACATCACAGAATCCCAAGAGCTAACAAGTCCCCACCAAATCTGATTTTGGCAATGGGAGTTCTTGAGAATACATTCAGCAGTTAGAGGAAACTGGCAAACGCCTGAAGGATGAACCTTGACCGATAAAGTAAAGAAAAAGTTTGATCTACTTGCCTTTAACAGCACCCTGCTGATAAGACCACTAGAATTGATTCCCTTTCTGAAACCTGAGAATTCAAAACTGATTTCTTGACCTACTAAATTTGGAGAATATGATTATGCAGTGTGTTTTTTGATTAAATCAAAATCTCAGAAGATAATAATAAACAACAGGAAGAGTGAAGCAATACAGTCTATCCCAGCATGAGCCAAGGGATCAATACTTAAGGATAATCAAATCAGAAGAAAGAGGAGTAAAGGGATCGCAAAATGAAAACTACAGAAAAAACAGAAGAGATTCAGACCCCATCACTACCTGTCTACTTTACAGTGTTGTAGTTTTAATGTTGAATGGATGCATTCGCCATTTTTGCCCATCAATCTACACTCAGCAACCCATAAGGACAAAGTGAAAACAAGCTTTCAGAAAGGTCTGCAAATGTATTAAAAATCAAAACCTGAAATCTCATTTCTGTAAGTATTCAAACCCTCAGCTGATGCACTCAAATGTAATCAGGTGCATCCTGTTTGCTCTAATTCTGCTTGAGATATGTCCAGAATATTTCAAATTAAACAGACAACACAGCTTGCACAAAGTAAAGGGTCTGAATCCTTTCAGAATGCACTGTGTATTCAGGTGGATTAAAATGCAGAAGGAGGACCACCAAATGTCCATTTGAATATGCTCCAGTTCTATCCAGCGGGAGGCAAGAAGTAGTTTCACTGACAGAGAACCACGACAGAATAATTTACGTTATAGTCTTTTAAGAAGTAGTATTCCGAGGTCTAAAAGGAGGAGGGTTTCAAGAAAGAAAAGTTTATTTACATATGTGGGTTCAAAAGGAAAAGATGGGGAAGGGCAGCGGCAGAACACACCAACTTTATATACAGGATCCGGTGGTATTCCTGAAATCATCAGGTAACAAGTTTTAAGTAATCGGCTCACTACTGCTGATTTGTCCCATACACTGATGTTCTCACAGTCTTGTTATACAGTGCTTTAGGTACATCACAAACCCTTCCTGGCCATGTTGCACAGAGGTCTGGACAAGTCCCAAAAAGACTTTGCTCTTTTTGTAATGGCAGCGTGAATATGTCCCAAATACCCGTGCACTGCTCCGAGATAAAATTTTAAAGCTGCTAGGAGCAGCAAACACTCCTGGCGCCCTCTGTCATACTTCCATGCAGAAAGTGCCACAGAGATGCCTGTTCCATACTGGTGAAAGCAGACTCCACAAATAAACTTGGTGAATACTGGTTGGTATTTACCTAACAGAAGATGATAAACCTCTCCTCTTCAGTTTTGTGTGGATTTCCACCAGATGCCAACATTTCCCATTGAGTGTTCTGAAGTGTTTGTAGGATAGTGTTGACTCCATAGTGTTCATCCTTGCCCAACTACAAGATGTCCAATTGGATTCCACACACATTAGGTTAGTTGTCAGTCATAAACTGGTAGAAAGTATGTGAGTGAGTTTGTTCTGCAGTTGGCGCTGTCAATTATGGGGTTTGCAGTAGCTGTGGTTCACACACACACACACATATCTATTGTGACGTGTGAGCCACTGTCTCAGTACTTTAGTGAAACCAACTTTATAACAGCATAGTTATTTATTGTAGCGGGATCTACCACTGTACTATATACAGACAGCAGTCAGGCAGGGTCGTGGCCAGGTTAGTGGCCAGGTTAGTGGCCAAGTAATACTGTTCCCTGCAGTTATAATCCTTGCATAACCCTTAGACGACACACTTTTAGCGCGACCACGGTGGGCAAAGGGAGCCTGCGGTTGCCCCAGCAATGGATAAGCTGTCTTCCACAGACGCGGCAATCGCGCTTCGGGACGCTCTTCAGCATGTTGTCCCATTGGGAGAGTCCCAAAAGAGTTTAGAAACCTTGCTATATATATATATATATATATATATATATACTAGCAAAATACCCGCGCTTCGCAGCAGTGAAATACTGTCTGAATATTTTTATTAATAAAAAAGTAAACATTTTTAGACTGAACGAAAATATGTAAAAAATTAATTGTTAAGGATCTCTCTGTATACCACGTTGTCATTTCAGCCCTCTGGTTGTAATATGACTAAGCTGTGTGCTGAGCTCACTCTTGAGCATGCAACATACAGTTGGCCATGTGAAAAGCAATTCGCCTCAAATCAATGCCAACCTTTTGTAGTGTTTGTCCCTGAGACTTATTAATTGTCATTGCGAAGCAGAGCCTTATTGGAAATTGAACGTGTTTGAATTGAAATGGGAGATTAGATGGTATAACGGGGATGCAAGGAATAAAAACTCTGTCACCTGAGGCACTGCCAGTAAATATAGTTGCTTCAATTAGGTTGTTTTGTAGAGATGTGACCTGAAGTCTTGTGCCGTTACAAAGTTTTGGTGGTTGTAAGTTTCTGCTTCCTTGGCGAAGGTCGTAAACGAAAGAAGACACCGCAGTGAACACAGAGAACCCGTGGATTTAATAAAACCTACACAATAACTATAACAATCGTAACAAATGAACAATAAAATAGAAGAGAACCCGTGAATTAAATAAAAAGGCTGCTTCGTTGGCGAAGTAAAGAAAAAGGACTTTCTTATATGTCGTTAGTTTATAAAACAGTGCAGAAGCTCTGAGAAAGCTGCTTCCTTCGCAAAGTAAGGAAACAACTGAAGAGACGGCGGGGACGCGGTAAGTGTTCGGCAAGGCAGCTGAAGTGCTGCATTATGGGATCTGTAGTTTATTTTGTTACCAGTGCTTCATATCCCCGGGCCATTAATAACAATAATACAGTATATAAAATGATCTCGCGGGCCGGATATAATTACACGCCGTGCCGGATATTGCCTGTGGGCCTTGAGTTTGACACATATGGAGTAAATTGGGCTTGAAAAGATATATTTTTTCGTACATCGAGCCCACGTGCTATTGTGGTTTTGCTTGCATGCCTCAATAAGTCATCCTTCCCTCGCTCTTACTTTTTTACCGTTAATCTAATGAATACACTGAGTATGGCTTTACCAAAACAATCATTGATGGCGAATAAAGTATCCATTATTCGAGTATATACATAAATATATATATACCCGCCGTATCGCAGCGGAGACGTAGTGTGTTAAAAAAGCTATGAAAAAGAAAAGGGAACATTTTAAAAATAACGTAACATGACTGTCAATATACAGTAATTGTTTTGTGAGTGTTATGAGTGTTGCTGTCATCAAGGATTTGATTATCATTATTTCTTTCAATCAGGTTCATATTTGTAGGATGTGTTGTGTTCAAGTTACATTCCGTGTTTGTCAATCGTTGTAAAGATGACAGGTTTCATTCATCGATTCATTTCTTACCGCATCAATAAACAGCTCGTCTTCTTCTTTATCTGAGACCTGACACACTGCATGCACGTTTTTTTGTTTTTTTTTTACACTGTCTTCCTTTAGCAGGACATTCACTTTTTCCACCGTGTGCTTTGTTTCCACAGTAGCTGCATTTATGAATATGATTGTATGTATCAGACGCTTCATATTTTTTTGCTGCCTTTTCAATTGTGTAATTCGTTTTTTGTTCAGCGCTCTTTGGAACTGTTCCTTTTGTCTGTGCACTCGCCAGTTCACGTGAGCCGCTCGGTGTACATGCATCGAAGTTTCCCAGCTGTGCTGGTGCCATCTTGTGCTATGTCCATGGCTGTATCTAATGTTACCTTAGTCCTGGCACTTAAAACTTTCTCTCGCAGTTTCACTGAGTTTGTGCCAAACACCACCCTGACCATCTCATCTTCCTCTCCATAAGCACAGTCCTTCACCCGTGAATATTTACCCATGGCAGTTTGCTATTGGATTGCCGCTGACGGACGGCCTTATATGGGCAGGCACTAAATTACAAACGCCAGCGACAGCCTGTCTATGAACTTAATTTAAAGTTTAGGTTTACATCGTGCTTTGTTTCCGAAGTAGCAGAACTCATGAATATGGTTGTATATGTCACTCGCTCGCTTCTTATTGTTTCGCTGCCTTCTCAATTATATAATGCATGTTTTCTTCAGCGCTTTTTGGGCCTCTTCCTGGTTTTCTACGTACTGCTTGATTACGTGGAAGGCGTGATGATGTCACACGAAACTCCACCCCCACGGCTATCGCGCTCAACTCCATCACAGTAAATGGAGAAAAATCGCTTCCAGTTATGACCATTACGCGTAGAATTTCAAAATGAAACCTGCCCAACTTTTGTAAGGAAGCTGTAAGGAATGAACCTGCCAAATTTCAGCCTTCTACCTACACGGGAAGTTGGAGAATTAGTGATGAGTCAGTCAGTCAGTGAGTGAGTCAGTGAGGGCTTTGCCGTTTATTAGTATAGATATACATCTACAATGTGCCTTTGTGTGTATCTGAATATATATCTAAATGTCTGTACACACTGAGGCACACACTGTATATGTATTGTAAGGTTTCTAAACATTTTTGGGACTCGGCTTGTAGTTGTTTCCGAGGCACTATGCTGTGGCGCTGCGAACCTGCGGTTGCCTCTACAATGGATAAGCAGCTCTGCACAGACACGGCAATCACACTTTGGCATGTCGTCCCGCTTTGGTGGGTCCCAAAAGAGTTCAGAATCCTCACAATATATATAATCTATATATATATAATTCACTAAGGGAACACAAGACGCACGCAAGACAGAGCCACGCCCACCAACTGTAAGACCATGGGATACCATGGGATACGCACAACAGAGCCAGGCCCGACCAACTCCTCTGATGGCCAATGAAGAGCATTACAAGAAGTACATACTGCAGTAGGTAGGCCAATGTTATGTTCTTGGACGGGAATGACGGTATCTTCTTGAAAAGCAGCATAAAACTGAATGCGATGACTGTGCATGGGGTTTGCGAGTTGATATTGAAAGGAATTGGAATGAGTTTGTAAGTGCTTCTTGAGAGCACAAGTTGTTTTGAAGCATTGCTGGCAATGTTCACATTGCATAATTTGTTTTAGTGGAGTGTGTTTTTAAATGTGCGTTGAGATATCTCTGCAGTCAGAACATTTTCGAAAGACCTGTGTGGAATGCATTTGTTCAGTGTGTGTTTAAATTTGCTTTGAGATATTTCTGGAGCGTGAAGGTTTTTGAGCAAATGTTGCATTGAAATTCCGGTGTGAAATGCGTTTGTAAATGTTTTTCAGTAAGAGGATAGTGGGAAGGTGACGTCACATCAGCGTGGCTGCAGACAAATGTTTGTGTTGAATGGATTTGCACATGGTTGAGGAGATCCATCTCTGTAATGGCACCAGACTATCTGTTACCAGCATTCACCGCAATGTACTGGAGTGTGAGACTATCACATCTGCTATTTCACAAACTGTCCTTATTCCCCGGATTTCACTGACCCCATCAGCTTCAAATTTGCCTTTTACTTTTACACACAGACAATTTCCTGTTAGATTAACGTTTGAAATGACAATTAATAAGGCACAGGGCCAAACTTTCAAAAAGATATGCCTGTATCTGCCAAAATCAGTATGTTGCTCTCTCCAGAGTTCCATCTTTTCATTCACTCACAGTCGTATCCTTAAACACACCTCATTTGGACAACTGTGTCTTTCAGGAAATGTTCACCCATCAATAAATAATTATGCGATGTATGCTACGCCACGGGTTGGCTAGTTATATATATATTTGTGTGTAGTAAAATGATGAAGCAACACACTGAAGAAGAGTTAAGGCACCATCCGTTGATCCCCATTTATTATGATGAAGATGCACACTGAAAATGTAAAGCAGAAAATTAAAGAATGTGTTTCCAGATGTGAGTCCACAACAAGATTCTTAGTTACATGTCTATGTTCTTTCCCAGAAGGGGAGGGGATTCGGATCTGCTTTAGCTGCAAGCTGCTGCAGCATTGGGAGCCCGCAGTTGTCTCGGCAACCGATAAACCCTTCCTCAGACACTGCGATCGTGCTTCGGGACACTCTTCTTCATGTCATCCCGTCGGGGGGAGTCCCAAAAGAGTTTAGAAACCTTTCACTATATATATGAGAGATTTCAGTTTTTAATTTTTAATGCATTTTTTTAAACCTTTCTGAAAACATATATTCACTTTATCAATATGAGTTATTAAATGTAGATTGATGGGCAACAATGTCAAATGTATCCATTTAAAATTAAACCTACATCACATTAAAGTGTGTGGAAATTGAAGGGGCCTGAATATTTTAGGAATCTGACTTGTATGAAGGTAATCTTCACAAGTAATGAGGACTGTTTGTCTTTTAAAAATCAACAATGAAGAAAGATAAGCAACCAGACAGGATATTTACAGTCACGTGCTGTCTGACTTCTCTGTCTGTCCTCATAATATGCTGACTTTCAACTAGAGATGTAAATACGGTATATTAAAACCAAGCTGCAATCTGAAGTAATAGCTTTTGTTTAATATAACTGCAATGACCTTTGAAGGTAATTTAGCTAACTATATTTGCAGTCTTTCTTTTTTGTGAACAATACTTTATGACTTAAATGCATTTGTACATTAGTAATGTATGACACTCATACTTTAAAATGATCAAACAATTTACAACTTAATAGTAAAAGAATTGGAGATACTAAGAAATTGCACAATAGTTGTACCTTTTAAGCAGAGCCTTCCATCACCAGTACAGCTAGCCAATCATCTCTCTGTTATATAATGTGGTCCAGAAATCCACGTGAAGTTTTGACATAAAAAAGACCAGAGGGCAACATCAGAGTCAGAAATACATCAGAGAAGGAGATACCATTTCATCGGAGAACGCAATTCATGCATCACTCCTTCTGCTAAGTCTAAAAGCCACCCAGGACATTCCTGCTAATTGTCAGTAAGTATTCTAAGACCATATACTTCCAGACTTGACTATTTAAATTTAATATTTTCTTGTGCTGGTGTTATTTTAATAAATGCCACATTGCTTTTACATTTTTATACTTTGTCTTTATATCTAAAGTGATTGAAGTACCAAAGTAAATACAGTGGTGTGAAAAACTATTTGCCCCCTTCCTGATTTCTTATTCTTTTGCATGTTTGTCACACAAAATGTTTCTGATCATCAAACACATTTAACCATTAGTCAAATATAACACAAGTAAACACAAAATGCAGTTTTTAAATGATGGTTTTTATTATTTAGGGAGAAAAAAAAATCCAAACCTACATGGCCCTGTGTGAAAAAGGAATTGCCCCCTGAACCTAATAACTGGTTGGGCCACCCTTAGCAGCAATAACTGCAATCAAGCGTTTGCGATAACTTGCAATGAGTCTTTTACAGCGCTCTGGAGGAATTTGGGCCCACTCATCTTTGCAGAATTGTTGTAATTCAGCTTTATTTGAGGGTTTTCTAGCATGAACCGCCTTTTTAAGGTCATGCCATAGCATCTCAATTGGATTCAGGTCAGGACTTTGACTAGGCCACTCCAAAGTCTTCATTTTGTTTTTCTTCCGCCATTCAGAGGTGGATTTGCTGGTGTGTTTTGGGTCATTGTCCTGTTGCAGCACCCAAGATCGCTTCAGCTTGAGTTGACAAACAGATGGCGGACATTCTCCTTCAGGATTTTTTGGTAGACAGTAGAATTCATGGTTCCATCTATCACAGCAAGCCTTCCAGGTCCTGAAGCAGCAAAACAACCCCAGACCATCATACTACCACCACCATATTTTACTGTTGGTATGATGTTCTTTTTCTGAAATGCTGTGTTCCCTTTACGCCAGATGTAACGGGACATTTGGCTTCCAAAAGTTCAACTTTTGTCTCATCAGTCCACAAGGTATTTTCCCAAAAGTCTTGGCAATCATTGAGATGTTTCTTAGCAAAATTGAGACGAGCCCTAATGTTCTTTTTGCTTAACAGTGGTTTGCGTCTTGGAAATCTGCCATGCAGGCCGTTTCTGCCCAGTCTCTTTCTTATGGTGGAGTCGTGAACACTGACCTTAACTGAGGCAAGTGAGGCCTGCAGTTCTTTAGAAGTTGTCCTGGGGTCTTTTGTGACCTCTCAGATGAGTTGTCTCTGCGCTCTTGGGGTAATTTTGGTTGGCCGGCCACTCCTGGGAAGGTTCACCACTGTTCCATGTTTTTGCCATTTGTGGATAATGGCTCTCACTGTGGTTTGCTGGAGTCCCAAAGCTTTAGAAATGGCTTTATAACCTTTACCAGACTGACAGATCTCAATTACTTCTGTTCTCATTTGTTCCTGAATTTCTTTGGATCTTGGCATGATGTCTAGCTTTTGAGGTGCTTTTGGTCTACTTCTCTGTGTCAGGCAGCTCCTATTTAAGTGATTTCTTGATTGAAACAGATGTGGCAGTAATCAGGCCTGGGAGTGGCTACGGAAATTGAACTCAGGTGTGATACACCACAGTTATTTTTGAACAAGGGGGCAATTACTTTTTCACACAGGGCCATGTAGGTTTGGATTTTTGTTTCTCCCTAAATAATAAAAAACATCATTTAAAAACTGCATTTTGTGTTTACTTGTGTTATATTTGACTAATGGTTAAATGTGTTTGATGATCAGAAACATTTTGTGTGACAAACATGCAAAAAAATAAGAAATCAGGAAGGGGGCAAATAGTTTTTCACACCACTGTACATGGCACCTGGTGCGGGGAGATTGATGCTGTTCTTTTCCTACAGGGGTATCAGACTTGAGGAAAGACATTTCCAATTGTACGGTGGAGTTAAAATGTTGTTGCTTTATAAGTGGCCTATAACCAAGATGTATCAGCCTTCACGTGTCTCCTAATATTCTTGGGGACCAAAGCAGCATTTAGGTCTGAGTTATATCCACATGCACTCATATGTTGTTGAAACAGAAGAAAACGAGTCCTTATGTGGAGTTCTGAGGAATTGTGGGCTTAAGTAATTAGGGTCTGTGTTTGTGTGGCCTTTCTGAGTGTATAAGGTTTAGGGTGTGAGAGTAGACCAATCCAATAATGGACTCGGTAGCATATTAATTCTAGACACTGGACACCTCCTGAAATGCATCATCATACAGTATGTGTGGGTGAAGATGTGAGCAACCTAATCAAAGAATACTTGGTAAGGCTGCACATTCAGCCAAAGCATGTTCATGTTTTTTATGACATGCTTATTTTTAAATATAACTGGTATTACTTGGTATTTTGGGCCTAATTTATGATATCAGTTCTCAACTTTTAATTCTGATACAGAGGAACTCTGCTATGCAAACACACACACACACATCCACCCAGACACTGTGTCCCCCTAACACACTCTCTTTGTACTTGTCTGTCTTCAGGTTGCTGAAAAGGAGGAAACAGAGAGAGAACTGGTGGGGATCGTTTTGTCCTTAACTCAATTTTTTTCTTTTTGTAAAAACTTGATTGATTTGTTTGGATTGCAATAAAATTAATAAAAGTATAATAAAAAAAAAAGAGAGAGAGAACTTAAATACACCACCGCGGCAATCTTCACCCTTCATAAAGATAATTATGTTCTTTGCCAACCAGTGGACGTTGGCACTGTTATTGATGGGGTACAGGTATTACATGAGCTGCCCTTAGACCCATAACACGTATGCAATGATGTTTAGCCTCATTTATGTATTAAACCTGAAATATCCAGACCAGCTGAAGTCCATAGGTGCAACTTTTCAAAAAGTGATCATGGACATAGAAAGTCAGCACAGGACCCAAAGGTGACAAAACTGAAGAAAGAAATGGAGTGAATTCCTCTTCTGAAAACATGAGCTGGATAGCTGGATATTGGACTTTTACTGGATGATTTTTGAGTCCCTGAGCTTTATCAATATGCAGTCCATTTTTGATTGATATCATGTAGTACTAGGGTGTTGTACCGTGTTAGCCATTACGAATGTAGAGAAAAGCCAAGCAAAATGACACCTTTTATCGGCTAATTAAAAAGATTACAATATGCAAGCTTTTAAGGCAACTCAGGCCCCTTCTTCAGGCAAGATGGAATGTAATGTAAGATTAATATCATGAACTGAAACATTTTATAATGCAACCTGTCTTTATGTGTGGCTTATATTTTATTTTTAGTAATTAACTATATTTCAGTTTTTAGTTCACATTTAAGGTAACTGAACTTCTGACAGCTTTGGATAATTTTGTAAATGTGTGCTATAGGCAGTGTTGGACCTCCATTTTTAGGGCCCTGAAGCTTGAACTGTTATGGGGGCCCCTTTGGCAACCAGCAATAAGGCCTGGGTAACCTCTGTTATCTTCTTCTATGGGGTTTATCATGACAGATCACCACACATTTTTAAACAATGTGACCATAACATGTAGAGGTGTTTACAAAACCCTTCTCATACAGTAGACACCCACATTTTAAGCAATGTGGACAAAAGTTGCTTCTGTAGCCCCTCCAGGATTAGAGGCCCTGAAGCTTAAGCTTCATTTATTTCATAGTAGATTCGCATGGTAATGGTCATTGTTAAAGACTCTGCAATTTTAACATAAGTGGTATAGGGTTGTATTATTAATTTTTTTGCTTACAGTAACATGTCTTTATTGACAAGAAGCTATGTGATAGTGTGGGTTAGCTCCACGCTACCGGTTCCTTCCAGGAGCCTCTTGAACCCACCACTGGGTATATCTATAACCTCAGGCATTACATTGACAAGCAGGAGTTAAGTTAAAACATTAAATAATGCATTATTGATAATATTCATAAAATAATAACAATAAGCAAAGTACATATGAATTTTGACAACCATACAACCTGATAAATGCTGATCTGTAGTTTCAGGTGGCACACAGACTTACTTAAACGTCTCTAGTTAAACCATCATTTTTAGTCAGCTTTCTTCAGGACAGGCTGCATGCTGGTCTCAATATGGCCACTGAGCTGCTTTTCATGCCATGGTGTGAGAGAGACAGGAGGGGTAAAAGCAAGCAAATTTGTACATTCCCTGTCTAAACCCTTACGCCATGAGGGCGTCGTGGTACAGAATGGCCTGATTCAAAACCAATCCCAAACAGCCGTACTTCAGGCCAATGGGGTTCCGGTACAACTCGTCCTCAAGTTACTGACTTATTTTCACAACTGCCCCCAAAGCCATTTATTGAGTGAAGCTTGACAGCTACAGTAGGGGTCAGTTAAGAGAGTATGTCCTGCTGAGAATTCATTGCCAAACAGGTTTTAGGCACTTCCCCCAGCCCTGCCATTAAATTCCTCACCCTAAGTCATTCCTAAAGACCCTTGGGGGGAATTAGTTAGTTAAACATCAAAGCATTGCTGTTCACATCAATGATATAACACCCTGAAGCACTAATAGTACATTTGCTTTGTCTAAGTTACAAATAAAGACATACAAAATGTTTATCAATTTTTATACAAAAGTTCACACCACAATAGACTTCCAGTATACTACCAGCTCTTGCCATTGACAGAACTTCTCAGATGACTTTTCCATCATATGTTGTAATTATAATGGGAGGACAAGAGGCTGGTGGAGGACTTTGTCTTGTAGTGCATATTTATATCAAGACTACAGAGATGTAGGTGGACTTCCAGCATGTACCCTAAGAGCAAGGGGAGGAAGTGGAAGTGGTGCAAAGCTACAACTACCTCATGGTCCATATGAACATCAAACTGGACTGGTGTGACAACACTGTGGTGCTGTACAAGAAGTCCAGAGCAGACTGTACTGACTAAGGGGACTCGGGCCTTTTGATGTGTGTAGCAAGCAGCTAGAAATGTTTTTCCAGTCCATTGTAACCAGTAGGTTGTTGTATGTGGTGAACTCCTGGGAAGCAACTTGAGTTCAGGTGATGCAAAACACTTACACAAACTTATCAGTAAAGCCATCTCCATTATAGGACTAGCTCTGCACACTCTGGAGGCTGTTGTGGAAAAGAGGATGGTGGTGAAATTGGATACCGTCATGAACATGCCTATGCACCCCAGGGGGTGCATTCCTGGAGTACCTTTCTCCCAGCTATAATAAGAACAGCCTCTGGGGAGCTGCCTGCTGCCATTAGACAATGCAATGCTTCCTCTCAACAACCCATCCTTCATTCCTTCCAGAAGTCATAGGAAAAGAGTAACTGCAAATTGCCACTGCTGTTTTAGCATAATATTGATTGTATTATATATTTTATTTTATTGTCTTATGTTGTATTTTGAGTCTGAGTATTTTATGTTTAGTTTTTTTCTTTTCTGCAGTATGCATTTGAATTTCCCCATTGAGGAAAAAAGATATCAAATGTAATCTAAATGTAAAGTCCATCCATCATCCAACCCGCTATATCCTAACTACAGGGGTCTGCTGGAGTCAATCCCAGCCAACACAGGAAACAAACCCCGACAGGGTGCCAGCCCACCGCAGGACACACACACACTAGGGCCAATTTAGAATCGCCAATCCACCTAACCTGCATGTCTTTGGACTGTGGGAGGAAACTCACGCAGACACGGGGAGAACATGCAAACTCCACACTGGGAGACGAAACCAGGTCTCCTAACTGCGAGGCAGCAGCGTTACCACTGTGCCACCGTGAATATTTTAATTCCAGGTTTAAAATGTCTCAGTCCTTTTTGCATATAGCTGTTAATATTCATAAGGCAAATAAATGAAATTGGTGCATTTCACTGCCTGCCTTTACGGACATCCTGGACTGAGTTTATGAACTATTAATGTTCGTAGGTATATGGTGCTGTACTTTCATGTTACTGTTATGTTCATCATTATTGATGAATGTCAATGCCCTAAATGTAATGTGGTAAATGTAATTACTTCCAGTTTTATTGTTAGTAAATTGCTTTAGCATTTGTTATTTTTTAGTCATTTTTTTATTGTACTGAATATATCTGAACATTACCGAGAGACGGTCGTGTCCAGGAGATGTTATCTTGAACATGTCCTAATAAAGACCGAGCATTCGACTCTTTTGTGTTTTTTCATATTTTCAAGTGATTATTTTGTTTTACTTGGTGAAAAGTTATTTATGTTACTAAATGTTACCAGGAATCTTGCAGGGTTATTATCAGAAGGGAAGGTTTTTGTTATAACAGTTTGACAAACCTCTTCATAAAAATGTGCATATTAATGAATAACATTGGGGGATTGGCTGCAGATGGTGGGTTTGTGGTGAGAAAGAAGGGAACAAGGAGTGATGATTAAAAGAAAAATCATGTATCTATGCAATGCCAAGTATAAATTATGCTAACATATGTAAGATTCTTGATTGAAACTGCTAAAGAGCTGCAGAGATATTGTTAACACTTTACTGTTATAAAAGAGATGTTTGTGTGCAAAATAAGGAAGTAAGTGCGTGCCTCTGCAAAAGAAAGCTGCTGATCCATACACACCCTGTGATATTCCGAAACTAGCTGTAACTAGTGTTGAAGAGCTAACTAATCTAAGTAGATTGCTAAAGCTGTGGGCGTGCTTTAGGATTCCTCTTAAATTAGATTAACACTAACATTGTATAATGTTAACTGCTTGTGCAAGTTTCCTCTCTGAAAGAAGTAAACAAGTTGGGTATAAAAGAGGGAAACTCCCTATCAGCTTCAGGTTAATGGCCTGGCTGCTCACCAAGAATAAAAAGATTCTCAAACTTTAAATTCACGAGACTCCTGTCGTTCCTGACTTTCAGCGACCATTGTAGCCTCTCTCTCTCTTTGTGTTTCATGGCACCAGTTACATCTTTATGATGGCCGCATGTCCAATTACATAAGTTTTTATCTTGGACCTTAAAGTGTTACGCTTTAGGTGTGCATGGTGTAAAAACAATGACGTGTTAAAATGTAAAATCTGAAGATCTGTAATTCATTTCCTCTATTTTTCCTTTCATATTTAGCATTTTATTTTTTGTTACTGTATATAATTTTGAGTTGTCATTAGTAAACTGTTAATTATGCTATGTTCACATTAAAAGCCTCTTTGCTCAGTTCAGATATTTTGCTCAGATGAGATCTGCCTGCCTTAATGGTTTACATTTATAAGTACAAGTGACCTGCATCTGCAATGTGAACACATCTGTTCTCTAAATCAGCACGCATTTGCACATTAATATGTCTCTTTTGAAAATTAATATTATTGACACACAGTAAGGTTTGGGGCAGCCACCCATATAAAAAGGCAAATATGTTACACAGATGTGTACAGATTTGAGTCCAAAACAGAACTGAACAGAAACAGAGGTTGTCTTGCTTTTAAAGGGGGTCAGTGGAAGTGATGTCATCGGGGGGCCAGAACTAGAAGTGAGTTCTTGGGGCAGGAACTAGAAGTGACATCTTCGGGGCCAGAACTGGAAATGATGTTGCTGGAATCAGGCAGAATTTCCCATTTCTGGTCTGCAGAGATAAACAGAGAAAGATTTACTGCACCCCGCCACCCCCTGGCCTGACATTACTAGCTGCCTCCTAAGTGCATGTGTGTAACACTCTACTGTACATGAGTCATCTGCGTCACCAACAACAAGAAAACATATTTGTAACACAACTCGTAGTATTAAAACCAACAAAATGGACGCACTAGTAGCTGATGTATTGCTACGTTCCATTTAAAGTGGAAAGTCAGAAAAAAAAATGAGCCTTTTATATTAAAAACAATAATTTGTAGTCAGACTGAAGGTTCCCCATCTTATTCTGTTATTGATTAAGAGATGTAAGGGTGTAGTAAATCATCAGATTAGTGGATCCTGACATCTGTTTAAACACACAAACAGCTAAAGCACCAGCTTCACCTTGAAGCAATTAGATAAACTTCACAAAGAGGCACACAGAGTCCTCCTGTTCACAAAAACATGTGCAAAATCCTCCAAGCTTGAAAGAAAAAAACTGACATTTAAATTTTTAAGGTGTGCAGATATTTGTAAACTGCTGTTGAAGGATGTGAAATTGTGTGCATTTCAGCACACAGTCTCTGATTATGTTGCTAAAGGCTAATCTTAAAGCTGTGGGTAACTGATGTCTTATATTATTTGAAATTGGAAAAAATCAAATTCTCACTTAGAGAATCTGTGCAGAAATTTTTCAAAACCTGGCAGGATCTGATCAATAACATTTTAGAATAAGCTCTTAAAGCACCGAGGAAGCAGATCCTCTCCCTATCTTTTTCTTCTCCATTTATCTTTGTCCACTTATTAATTCATTTATTTACTTATTTTTACTAGCCATCCATCCATCCATCCATCCTCTTCCGCTTATCCAAGGTCGGGTCGCGGGGGTAGCAGCTTAAGTATAGAAGCCCAGACTTCCCTCTCCTCGGCCACTTCTCCCAGCTCTTCCGGGAGAATCCCAAGGCGTTCCCAGGCCAGCCGGGAGACATAGTCCCTCCAGCGTGTCCTGGGTCTTCCCTGGGGTCTCCTCCCGGTTGGACGTGCCCGGAACACCTCACCAGGGAGGCGTCCAGGAGGCATCCTGATCAGATGCCCAAGCCACCTCATCTGACTCCTCTCGATGCGGAGGAGCAGCGGCTCTACTCTGAGCCCCTCCCGGATGACTGAGCTCCTCACCCTATCTTTAAGGGAAAGCCCAGACACCCTGCGAAGGAAACTCATTTCAGCCGCTTGTATTCGCGATTTCGTTCTTTCGGTCACTACCCATAGCTCATGACCATAGGTGAGGGTAGGAAGGTAGATCGACTGGTAAATTGAGAGCTTTGCCTTACGGCTCAGCTCTTTTTTCACTACGACAGACCGATGCAGAGCCCGCATCACTGCGGATGCTGCACCGATCCGCCTGTCGATCTCACACTCCATTCTTCCCTCACTCGTGAACAAGACCCCGAGATACTTAAACTCCTCCACTTGGGGCAGGATCTCTCCCCCAACCCTGAGAGGGCACTCCATCCCAGCCGCTTCACACTCAGCTGCAAACCGCTCCAGAGAGAGCTGAAGATCACAGCCTGATGAAGCAAACAGGACAACATCATCTGCAAAAAGCAGTGACCCAATCCTGAGTCCACCAAACCGGACCCCTTCAACACCCTGGCTGCGCTTAGAAATTCTGTCCATAAAAGTTATGAACAGAATCGGTGACAAAGGGCAGCCCTGGCGGAGTCCAACTCTCACTGGAAATGGGCTCGACTTATTGCCGGCAATGCGGACCAAGCTCTGACACCGGTTGTACAGGGACCTAACAGCTCTTATCAGGGGTCCGTACCCCATACTCCCGAGCACCCCCACAGGATTCCCTGAGGGACACGGTCGAATGCCTTTCCAAGTCCACAAAACACATGTAGACCGTTGGGCAAACTCCCATGCACCCTCCAGGATCCTGCTAAGGGTGAAGAGCTGGTCCACTGTTCCGCACCGGACGAAAACCACACTGTTCCTCCTGAATCCGAGGTTCACTATCCGACGGACCCTCCTCTCCAGAACCCCGAATAGACTTTTCCAGGGAGGCTGAGGAGTGTGATCCCTCTATAGTTGGAACACACCCTCCGGTCCCCCTTTTAAAGAGGGGGATCACCACCCCGGTCTGCCAATCCAGAGGCACTGTCCTCGATGTCCATGCGATGTTGCAGAGACGTGTCAACCAAGACAGTCCTACAACATCCAGAGCCTTAAGGAACTCCGGGCGTATCTCATCCACCCCGGGCCCTGCCACCAAGGAGTTTTTGACCACCTCGGTGACTTCAGTCCCAGAGATGGGAGAGCCCACCTCAGAGTCCCCAGGCTCTGCTTCCTCATTGGAAGGCATGTTAGTGGGATTGAGGAGGTCTTCAAGTACTCCCACCACCCACAACGCCCCAAGTCGAGGTCAGCAGCACCATCCCCACCATATACAGTGTTGACACTGCACTGCTTCCCTCCTGAGACGCCGGACGGTGGACCAGAATCTCCTCGGCCGCCCAAAGTCGCTCTCCATGGCATCTCCAAACTCCTCCCATGCCCGAAGTTTTGCCTCAGCAACAACCGAAGCCGCATTCCGTTTGGCCTGCCGGTACCTATCAGCTGCCTCCAGAGACCCACAGGACAAAAAAGTCCTATAGGACTCCTTCTTCAGCTTGACGGCATCCCTCACGCCGTGTCCACCAACGGGTTTGGGATTGCCGCCACAGGCACCACCACCTTGCGCCACAGCTCGGTCAGCTGCCTCAACAATAGAGGCACGGAACATGGCCCATTCGACTCAATGTCCCCACCTCCCTCGGGACGGGTTGAAGTTCTGCCGAGGTGGGAGTTGAAGCTACTTCTGACAGGGGACTCTGCCAGCCGCTCCCAGCAGACCCTCACAACACGCTTGGGCCTACCAGGTCTGACCGCATCTTCCCCACCATCGAAGCCAACTCACCACCAGGTGGTGATCAGTTGACAGCTCCGCCCCTCTCTTCACCCGAAAGTGTCCAAGACATATGGCCGCAAGTCCGACGACACAACCACAAAGTCGATCATCGAACTGAGGCCTAGGGTGTCCTGGTGCCAAGTGCACATATGAACACCCTTATGCTTGAACATGGTGTTCGTTATGGACAATCCATGGCGAGCACAGAAGTCCAATAACAAAACACCGCCGGGTTCAGATCGGGGCCATTCCTCCCAATCACGCCTTCCAGTTCTCACTGTCATTGCCCACGTGAGCATTGAAGTCTCCCAGCAAAACGAGGGAATCCCCAGAAGGTATGCCCTCTAGCACCCCTCCAGAGACTCCAAAAGGGTGGATACTCCAAACTGCTGTTCGGCGCATACGCACAAACAACAGTCAGGACCCTTTCCCCCACCCGAAGGCGGAGGGAAGCCTCCCTCTCGTCCACCGGAATAAACCCCAACGCACAAGCTCCAAGTCAGGGGGCAATAAGTATGCCCACACCTGCTCGGCGCCTCTCACCGGGGGGCAACTCCAGAGTGGTAGAGAGTCCAGCCCCTCTCAAGAAGATTGGTTCCAGAGTCCAAGCTGTGCGCCGAGGTGAGTCCGACTATATCTAGCCGAACCTCTCGACCTCGCGACTAGCTCAGGCTCCTTCCCCTTCAGAGAGGTGACATTCCACTTCCCAAGAGCCAGTTTCTGTAGCCGAGGATCAGACCGCCAAGGTCCCGCCCTCCGGCGACCACCCAACTCACACTGCACCCAACCTCCTTGGCCCCTCCCATAGGTGGTGAGCCCATGGGAGGAGGACCCACGCTACCTCTTCGGCTGTGCCCGCCGAGCCCCATGGGTGCAGGCCCGCCACCAGGCCGCCATCGAGCCCCACCTCCAGGCCTGGCTCCAGAGGGGGCCCGTGACCCGCGTCCGGGCAAGGGAAAACGTCGTCCACAGTTTTTATTCTTCATTGGAGGTTTGGAACCGTTCTTTGTCTCATCCCTCACCTAGGACCAGTTTGCCTTGGGTGGCCCTACCAGGGGCATAAAGCCCTGGACAACATAGCTCCTAGGATCATTGGGACACGCAAACCCCTCCACCACGATAAGGTGAGGGGGGTTTTACTAGCTTTAAATTTTATTCAGCTGCCCATGTTCTCTTTCTCAGGGAAGGGGATTGATTTGTTTTCAATCCTATTTTTGTAAAATTGATCTATTTGTATGGAATGTTCTGTGATTTCAATAAAATCAATAAAATTATTAAAAAAAAGCTCATTAGCTGATGAAAATTTCTTTCCTGTATTGAAGGTTCTGAGGTGATTCGAGGGACAACAGAAACTCAAGGATATCTAGACACACACTAGCCCACTGAGATGTTCTCCCTGTGCACTTGTCTTTTTTTTCCTTTTTCATTTGAAGATACTTCCCTGAGGAGGAGGTACAGGGCTGAGCTGTCTGGAGAAGGTTGACCAAGCACATCAACCCCTCACAGAAGTGGGAAAAGATGAAAAGGAAGAAGAGGAAGAAGAAGAAGAATTTGAAGGTTGCACTTTATTGTGCCATGCTGACGATGGCCTCTGGTAAAGGTTGTCCATCAAGCTTATTTGGTTGCCTAATAGCTAACTTGTGTTGATATGTCTTCCAATCTTCTTGACTCTGCCTCTTCATAATATTAAACAAAACTGAATGCAGTTTTGTTGTCTCTGGTAGTTGTGTGGGTTATGGGGACCATCATAGGGGAGTCCTATCCTGTTACTATGAACAATATTTTAATTCAGTCGGTCATTATCCAACCTGCTATATCCTAACACAGGGTCACGGGGGTCTGCTGGAGCCAATCCCAGCCAGCACAGGGCAGGAACAAATCCCCGGGCAGGGCATCAGCCCACCACAGGGCACACACACCCACAAACCAAGCACACACGTGGAACAATTTAGGATCGCCAATGCACCTAACCTGCATGTCTTCGGACTGTGGGAGGAAACCCGCACAGACACAGGGAGAACATTCAAACTACACACAGGTAGGACCTAGGAAGCGAACCCGGGTCTCCTTCCTGCAAGGCAGCAGCGCTACCACTGTGCCACCGTGAATATTTTAATTCCAGGTTTAAAATGTCTCAGTCCTTTTTGCATATAGCTGTTAATATTCATAAGGCAAATAAATGAAATTGGTGCATTTCACTGCCTGCCTTTACGGACATCCTGGACTGAGTTTATGAACTTGTCTATTAATGTTCGTAGGTATATGGTGCTGTACTTTCATGTTACTGTTATGTTCATCATTATTTATGAATGTCACTATATAAGAATAAAATGGATAAATCATGTTCATATCTCAGAAAAGCTTCTCCCTGGGGACATTGTTGAAATTGTTAAAAGTTCATCAAATGTTTAGAAGCACACCAGCTGTTTCCACCTGATGATGTAGGAAATGAAAATATAAAAAACATAAATTTGATAAATGAGAGGAGACCATTCAGTCCATCAAGCCCATTTTTGTTTAGCTCATAGGTAAGCTGTTCCAATGCCTCATGGTCTTTAATGGGGATTTTAGCATGAGGTGGATCTCTCTAGTTACAGTATGACACACATTAACATCTTTGAACACTTGAGGGCCCATTGTGGCAGGTGTAACAGTGTTATATATATGTGAGGCAGAATGTTAGCTCTGGTCCCTGCGGTCACACCATGTTAAAACATTTGAACTAAACTTATTAAACTTTTACTGGATTTAAAACTTATTGTTCTTGTCACACGATTCCCCTCTACACACATTCTAAATCTCTGGTGCATTAGCGGTCACTAAAGCAAGCATGACACCAAGGAGGTGTCTTCGACCGAGGGAACACACATGTCCAGCAAAACAAGGTTGCCCCTTTTAATAACTAATAAATCCACACAGGCACTAGATGGCATGAATATACGTAACAATTATTTTTAAAATATCTATCTATCTAATCGTTGCTATATCATTTGTAAACCCCTTGTATTTTATCTAAGCCCACTTACAGGGCCAGCTTTTCCCATCTCTGTGAAAATCCTTTCACAGAACAACAACCGACATCCATCTCACAGACAGGCTCTGCGTTTAAAAGCCTTCAACATCGCACACAGAAACGAGATGTCAGGCAGCCCCTGCGCGCGCCCGCGAACTGGCCAGTGCCAAAGCTCTCCGCGGCCCCGAACAGACACGTAGCTGTAAGCTGCAACCTGTATGCCCCTGTAGCGCCGCTAGGCCATATGCTCGGAGTGCTGATGGGGATTGAGTCAGACCCTACTGACGCCGTGAAGCGCGCGATTGTCTTAACACATTATCCCTCCTCCCCTGACAGCTCCGCTGATTCAGTCCAGGCGCGCGCGCATGCTTTTCAACAGCTGAGCGTAAGCTGCCATTCTACTATCCCCATGCGCTTAGCACACAGCTACTTTCCCCCCCAAGATGGATAGATGTTTAAAGGTTTTCATGATGACGTGTAAAACACGAGATAAATAGCTCGATATAAGACCCTCATACACACACACACACAGTTAAATAATATGCAGCAGCTCCCTTTTAAATCACGTTTGAGACGTCTAAATGCTAAATGCTATATTAATTAATATATTTATAATTTGTATTTAAATCGATCTAAAACCATCCCTTGTTCTACCCCTGTTAATCCTCCCATCATGAAGAAATCCGTTTAGTTTTTTCTAAAAGTTAGATTGTCAATGGTAGACGAGGCTTGGTATTTATTTTATAAGCTTTTCAGGGCTATTGTTGATAAACATGCTCCGATGAAAAGACTTAGAGTAAAGGATCGACATAGTCCTTGGTTTACCCTGGAGCTCACTATGCTTTTACAACAAAAAAATACTCTGGCGCGAGGCACGACACTCTAGATCCCCAGCAGATATTTTGGTTTTTAAGCAACTCAGAAATAAATCCTTACAAGCCGTTCGCAAGGCTAAAACAGACTATTTTAAGAAGCAGTTTTCTCTTAGTAGCTCTGGCCCTAACAAATTTGAATGCGGTAAAGGAGATGGAAAATAAACCATCTTGTAAACTACCTCCTTCACTCTACTTAGAGAACATTGTAGTATCAGACAAGAAGTGTATGTTGGAGCTCCTCAATAAGCACTTTATAACTTCTGGTCTAACCCCTGAATTTTCTAATTCTTCTTCATCATCTATAAATTCTACTAATTGTTCTACTGCATCTTCTCCAACTCTCCCTCATCAACAACAACAACAACAACATTTATTTATATAGCACATTTTCATACAAACAGTAGCTCAAAGTGCTTTACATATTAAAGAATAGAAAAATGAAAGACACAATTATAAAACAAAATAAATCAACATTAATTAACATCGAATAAGAGTAAGGTTCAATGGCCAGGGGACAGAAAAACAAAAACTCCAGACGGCTGGAGAAAAATAAAATCTGTAGGGATTCCAGACCATGAGACCACCCAGTCCCTCTGGGCATTCTACCTAACATAAATGAAACAGTCCTCTTTGGATTTAGGGTTCTCACGGAAGGGCTTGATGATGATGGTCACGTAGACTTCTGCCTTTTAATCCGTCCATCATTGTTGGAGCATCATGAAGCTTTGAGTAGGTTGTGGTGGCGCAGGCCACCACCACAAAGAAACCGGAAAAAGAAACAGAAAAGAGAGTAGGGTCAGTACGATTTTAGAGCCACCATGAATAGTTATTATGATGAATTGAACATACAGAGTATCAGGATTAAGTTAAAATAAGATTAAAATGAAGTTATAAAAAGGCCATGTTAAAGTAATGTGTTTTCAGCAGTATTATAAACTGCTCTACTGTATCAGCCTGGCGAATTCCTATTGGCAGGCTATTCCAGATTTTAGGTGCATAACAGCAGAAGGCCGCCTCACCACTTCTTTTAAGTTTTGTTCTTGGAATTCTAAGGAGACACTCATTTGAGGATCTGAGGTTACGATTTGGAATATAAGGTGTCAGACATTCCATATATAAGATGGGGCTAGATTATTTAAGGCTTTATAAACCATAAGCAGAATTTTAAAGTCAATTCTGAATGACACAGGTAACCAGTGTAGTGACATAAAACTGGAGAAATGTGTTCGATTTTCTTTTCCTAGTTAGGATTCTAGCAGCTGCATTCTGCACTAGTTGCAAACGATTTATATCTTTTTGGGTAGTCCTGAGAGGAGTGCATTACAGTAATCTAGTCGACTGAAAACAAACGCTGAACTAATTTCTCAGCATCTTTCAGTGATATAAGAGGTCTAACTTTACTTATGTTTCTTAAGTGAAAAATGCTGTCCTAATGATCTGATTAATATGTGATTTAAAATTCAGATTACAGTCAACAATCACCCCTAAGCTTTTTACCTCCGCCTTGACTTTTAATCCTAATGTATCCAGTTTATTTCTAATAGCCTCATTGTATCCATTATTGCTGATCACTAAAATTTCAGTTTTCTTTATTTAACTTGAGAAAATTACTATTCATCCATTCTGAGATACTAGTCAGACATTGTGTTAGTGAATCAATAGAATCAGGGTCATCAGGTGCTATTGATAAGTACAGCTGTGTGTCATCAGCATAGCTGTGGTAGCTCACGTTGTGCCCTGAGATAATCTGACCTAACGGAAGCATGTAGATTGAGAATAACAGCGACCCAGGATAGAGCCTTGTGGAACACCATATTGATATCATGTGTCTTCGAGTTGTAATTCCCACAACTAACAAAAATTTTCTCCCTGTCAGGTAGGATTCAAACCAATTTAAGACACTGCCAGAGAGGCCCACCCATTGACTAAGGCGATTTCTAAGAATGTTGTGATCAATGGTGTCAAATGCAGCACTCAGATCTAAGAGGATGAGAACAGATAAATGGCCTCTGTCTGCATTTACCCGCAAGTCATTTACTACTTTAACGAGTGCAGTTTCTGTGCTGTGATTTGTTCTAAAACCCGACTGAAATTTATCAAGAATAGCATGTTTATTTAGGTGGTCATTTAACTGCATAATGACTGCCTTCTCCAGAACTTTACTTAAGAAAGGCAGGTTAGAGATGGGTCTAAAATTTTCAAGAGCTGAGGGGTCAAGATTATGTTTCTTAAGTAGGGGTTTAACTACAGCAGTCTTAAGACAGTCTGGGAAGACCCCAGTATCTAGTGACGAATTTACTATGTCAGAACATTATCAATTAGCACGCCTGATACTTCTTTGAAAAACCTTGTTGGTATCGGGTCAAGGACAGGTGGAGGGTTTTAATTGAGAGATTATTTTTGTAAATCAGGTAAATCTATCCTAGTGAAAGAGTTTAATTTGTTTATAACAGGATGCTGGGGTTTAGGAGGATCCTTAGTGTTGGGGAGATATACTATGTTATTTCTAATATCATTAATTTTTGATTGAAAATACAGCATAGCCTCACAGGTTTCACTGGAAGCACTTAGGAGGCATTCCTTTGAGCTACCTGGGTTTAGTAGGCGATCAATTGTAGAAAATAAGACTCTGGGATTACTAGCATTGTTATTTATAATCTTGAGAAATAGCAGCGCTCTCAAGACGGACAGTGTTATTGTATTCTGTTATTTTGACTTTTAATATTTCATGGTGGATAGTAAGTTTAGTCTTCCTCCATTGACGCTCAGCTCTAGGCATGTTCTCTTTAAATCAGACACTCTTTGGGTCTTCCATGGTATAACAATGCTAGAAGATTTTTTCACTGTCTTTTCAGGTGCAACTATGTCAACAGCAGCTCTCACTTTAGTATTAAATCTTTCCACCTTACTATTTACATTATCCTCGCTATTATAGTTGGCACTATAAATGGACTGATTGCTTAAAATGTTTGTAAGTTTTAAAGCTGCTGCCAATCAAAGAAGCGCTTTTAACAATATGCTTCTCATGAGTGTTTTTATCATTATTTCTATATTAAAAGTAGAAGAAAATGGTCTGATAGACCAATATCTATGATCTGTTTTATATCAACTTTCAGTCCTTTAGTAATCACTAAGTCTAATGTATGACCTGCTTTATGTGTAGGCTGATTTATGAGTTGTCTCAAATCAAAAGAATCCAGGAGGTTCATAAATTCTTTTACTTTTAGATCACACTGATTATCTATATGAAAATTAAAGTCGCCAACTATTAGGAGTGTGTCATAGTTAGTAATTAAAATTGACATTAAGTCAGAGAATTCCTCAAAAACGACTCGTTATATTTAGGAGGTCTATACACGGATAGTACTAGAACTTGAGAATCTCCATGATAACAACGGCGTAGATACTCAAAGGACTTGAACTTACCAAAACTGACATCTTTACATTTTAATCGCTCGAGTAAATGTTAGCCAATCCCCCCCTTTTCCCTGGCGGTCTGCACGAGTAAAACTGTAATCCGGAGGCGCAGATTCGATTAAAACTGCCGCGCCATCTGAACTAAGCCACATTTCATTTAGTACAATAAAATCTATTTTTACAATACTTCCTTCCTCCTCTCACAGTTTCACCTTGCGGGCTTTTTCAGAGGAAGAGGTTCTGGATGAATTGCTCAGGCTGGACTCAAATAAATCTGCTGGGTCTGATGAGGTGGATCCTGTCTTTTTTTAATTGGCCACTTCCATTATCGCTGCTCCCATCACAGATATATTCAATTTATCTGTATGTACAGGGCAAATTCCTCGTGCTTGGAAGTCAGCGTTAGTGTTCCCTCTCTTTAAGGGTGGTGACCGGTCAGATCCCAATTGTTACAGGCCTATTTCTGTCTTGCCATGTATTTCCAAGGTTTTGAAAAAACTTGTAAATGGTCAACTCACTGATTATTTGGAAGCACACAACATCTTATCACCTGTTCAATCAGGATTTAGATCTGGGTATGGGTGTATAACAGCTGCTCTTAAAGTCTTAAATGATATCTATTCTGCTTTGGATTCTAAATTGTACTGTGCTGCTATTTTCATTGACTTGGCCAAGGCCTTTGACTCTGTCAATCATAAGCGTCTTATTGATAGGCTTCATGACACAGGTATCTCTGACAAATCCTTGTCTTGGTTTTCCAATTATCTTACTGATAGAGTGCAGTCCGTGAAATCTGAACTACTCCTTTCCCAGCCTCTCCCAGTCACCAACGGTGTCCCGCAGGGATCAATACTTGGACCTACAATTTTTTCTATTTATATTAATACTGTCGCTAATTCGGTTACAGATTCATCTATCCATCTTTACGCTGATGACACAATTCTTTACTCTACAGGTTCTTCCCCTGCTACAGTCTTGCAGCAACTTCAACTTAGTTTTAATAGTTTGCAACTGACTCTTTCTAATTTGCACCTCCAGTTAAATATTTCCAAAACTAAACTTATGTGGTTCGGTAAAAAAGGTCATATTCCATCAAGCTCTCCAGGTATTTGTTCCCTTGACGGGACACCACTGGACCAGATTACTGAATATAAATATCTGGGAATTTGGCTGGATAATACTCTTTCTCCAAACACATTGACAATCTGAAGTCTAGGATCAAATTAAAACTTGGGTTCCTTTATAGAATGCGTTCTGCATTTACATCATCTGCTAGGAAAACTTTGGTTCAAATGACAATCCTTCCCATGTTTGACTATGGTGATGTTATTTACAGATCAGCATCCAAAGGCCTGCTTCAGAAGCTCGAAGTTCTTTATCACTCTGCCATCCGGTTTATAACAAATGCTCCTTTCAAAACCCATCATTGTACCCTGTATTCTTCTCTCAACTGGTCTTCATTGTACACCAGAAAGTCCATTGGCTTATGATTATTTACAAAACTCTCCTCGGTTTTTCCCCTCCTTACTTACAGGAATTGTTACACTTTTCTTCTTCTGTGTATAATACTCGTTCTGCTAATTTGATTCTGCTGACAGTTCCTAAGGCTACTTCTGTACTTGGCCTGTCGTCTTTTCAGAACGCTGCTGCTAGAGACTGGAATGACCTGCAGAAAATGTTAAAACTGAATAATTTCATTCCTAAATCAGTTTTCCAATCACAGATTTCAGCTTATTATAAAGATGTGTGTCGCTGTTACTTAGGCTAGCTGCTCCAATTCACTGCTGCTCTACTCATTGTTGCTCCAATGTTCTTATTGTTTATATAATATTTTTATGACATTTTTTTTTGTAAACATGTAATCTATTTACTGTTTCTTGCTTCATTTCTTTCTTTATTTATCATTACTTTTTTGTTTTTCGTAATTTCGTTGATATTGTATATATGTATCTTTCTTAATATGTTTTTTTTTTTTTTTCTTACCACATTTCCCTCTTAGGGCTTTGCCCTTTACAGGACACAGTTGTAAATAAGAAACATGTTCTTTATCTGTTTTGCCTGGTTAAATAAAGGTTAATAAAAATAAAAAAATAATCAGATCGGATATCTCGGGCTAGAGAAAGGAACTTTAAAATACTCTTTGGCAAAACATCTCTTTCCAAAGCACAACGCACCCCCCAACACCACCTCCGGCAGTCCCTTAACCTCGTGGACAGAGTAGTTAGTCCGGTTCAGGCTGTTTATGACCCTTAACCTCGCGACCGGAGTAAACTGTGGGAAAGGTGAAAAGGTCTTACAGAGATGCGTGCAGCTGTTTAAACAAATCTACGGGTTACAATGGAATCTATTGAACAAATTCTGGACTTTTCAACGCCCATCCAAAGGTGTTGTTTTTAAACACACGGATGTCCGGGCAAAATGATGGGTAAAACACCTGTTATTACAGATCACAGGGCACATTCCAAAACATCCACATTTTAATCACTACAGCTAAATGAAATCTAATTAATCTTGATACAGACAAATCTGCAACAGCAATCATCAAAAATCCCCCAGGTAAGGGTATTCATGATTCTTATATGCGTTAAATGAACATGTTTTAAAAACTGAGATCTGAATTCTTATATTTTTTCCTTAGAGCTGTTCATACCTGTCGATTCGCAAAATGGTAAAAACCTTTTTTAATATATCTTGGTTAATACGCGCATGGCTTGCATATCAGTATTTAGGCTGCGCCTTCGTGTATCGGCGTGCGCTCGGGAGTGCGCGTGCATGTGTAAGCGCTGAAGTATTTCGGTGTTAGCTCGGGAGCGCGCGTGCATGTGTAAGCGCTTACGTGTTTGTCAATATAAAACTGCTTATAACATGTTTCTACTGGGCTGATCCGATCATGAAAGGGGTTGATGAGTCTATAAATGTGTCTTAACTAGCCGCATGAATGACGTGGGTGAGTGAATATTTGAGTATACAGTAATCCCTCCTCGATCGCGGGGGTTGCGTTCCAGAACCCCCCGCGGTAGATGAAAATCCGCGAAGTAGAAACCATATGTTTGTATAGTTATTTTTATATATTTTAAGCCCTTATAAACTCTCCCACACTGTTAACATTATTAGAGCCCTCTAGACATGAAATAACACCCTTTAGTCAAAAGTTTGAACTGTGCTCCATGACAAGACAGAGATGACAGTTCTTTCTCACAATTAAAAGAATGCAAATAGATCTCTCTCTCTTCAGGAGCAGAGTATTTCAGAGAGAGAGAGTGAGAGAGAGAGAGAGAGAGAGAGAGAGCGCGCTCACAAAGAAAAGCAAACAATCAAAAAATCAATACGTTTGCTTTTAAGTTTGCCACGGCATTTTTTAGGGGAGCGTCAGTATCTTCTAAGCAAACAGCCCCTCTGCTCACATCTCCTCCAGGCAGAGAACGTCAGAGAGAGAGAGAGAGAGAGAGAGCGAGATTAAAGCAAACCATCAAAAAATCAATAAGTGGGCTTTTGGAAGCACCACGATGAAGCGGCCGGCATTTCTTAGAGGTGCGTCCTTATCCACTAGGCAAACAGCTTCTGTGTAAACAGCACCTCTGCTCACAGCCCCTCCGTCAGGCGCAGAGAATGTCAGAGAGGGTGAGAGAGAGGCAGAGACAAGCAAACAATCAAGTTCCGCGCGGGATGTATATCTTATATCATTGAGGAGATTTAGTTAAAATGTAATACATGCTCTGATTGGGTAGCTTCCTAGCCATCCGCCAATAGCGTCCCTTTTATGAAATCAACAGGGCAAACAAACTGAGGAAGCGTGTAGCGTAAATTAAAAGACCCATTGTCTGCAGAAATCCGCGAACCAGTGAAAAATCTGTGATATATATTTAGATGTGCTTATATTTAAAATCCGCGATAGAGTGAAGCCGCGAAAGTCGAAGCGCGATATAGCGAGGGATTACTGTAATTACTGGGTTGTAATGGAAAATGTCCAGGAATACAATAAAGTTATTTCAAAACGTACGGCTGATTCCTTTATTTTCTTTTCTTTAGAGTTATATATACAAGTCGATTCGCTGATCAATTTTGATGAACCAGGTGAGAATTTTTATTAAAATGATAAAATGTTTACAACGTTTCTATGTGTGCACCCGTGCATGTGATTACTAGCGTTCGGGCGCACATGAGCTTTGCTACATGAAATGTAATACATACTAGAGTCCCCAAAAGTCTCGGTGATTTTAGACGTATCAAAAGTATTGTTGAATCATCGGGTAAATGAATATTATAACGTGTTTCTGTATTTATGAGATTATATTTTAATACCTTGAGACCCGATTATTTTGAAAATTATTTTATACAACTTAGTTTAGGGGTTGCTTGTGCAGTTTGTTAAAGTGCTTCGGGTAGTTACAAGTAGCCTATTGGGTTGAATAGGGATGATGCGTATTAAAACGTTAGGTGTTAATTAACAGGCTGAGCTCTGTATGTGTGTGTGTGTGTCTGTGTGTGTGTGTGTGTGTGTGTGTGTGTGCGCGCGTAAGCACGTGTAGATCAGCTTGTGTATATGTGTGTGTGTGTCTGATTGGAGCTCGTGCATTTGGTTTGAGCCGCTGCAAGCGCTGGAATGGGGAAATGTTATTTTAAATAGGTATGCATTTTGTTTTGTAGACGAAAATTCTGTACAAAACGAAACAGTTTCTCAAAGGGATTACACTGATTTTTACATTCACAGTAAGTGCCCTTTTCAGTTTATGGATGAAACTTTGGGGAACACACTTATCTGTAGATTTTGTGAAAAGAGTCCTTTAACTGAGAAGGCTATAATTTTATTTTCAGATTCAACTCTCCCGGGTGTTTTAACGCAATTGCTGCAAGGTTCAGACAATCTAGAACTGTACCAAAACTGGCAGAATCCACAAACAACAACCCCGTCGGAGAGCATCAGGGGGCAATCTCCGGCACCCTCTCAGAGCATCAGGGGGGCATTCTCCAGCAGCCTCTCAGAGCAGCCGAGGGCAATCTCCGGCACTCTCTTGGAGCAGTGCAGTGGATGTAATTGGGGATGTGTGTACCAGCATCTTGATGGCACTCAAAATCGTAGAACACGTATTTTTCATGGTTTGATCTTTGCGGTAAGCTTTGAATAAAACACTGATGGTTTTCATCTGACTCTTTCACGACCACTCTACAAACGCGACAGTGTTTGGGTCGACACTTGTGAGGTTTTGAACCGGCTTTCAAGCTGTATCTCTCGTAACAGAGAGCGCAGACTTCAAAGATGTCGCAGATACTTTCAGACCGACGCGTCTTTTCATTCCATTTCGGTGTTTTGTGGAGTTCGAAGCAAACCCTTGATCGACAGAAACGATGGATAAAATACAAGGGGTTTACAAATGATATAGCATCGATTAGATAGATAGATATTTTTAAAATAATTGTTACATAGATACCAGGATTCTTACCTAAAGCAATATTGGCAGGAACGGCGACAAGTTAGATCGGTCCGACCGGAACGTGTGTGTGTGTGTGTATGACCTCGGAAAAATGGCCCAGGAAGTGGAGGGGCCAGACATCATGTGCTGCTGTCTGGGTATGGATAGGAACATGCCTGAACTTGTCCAGGGTCCGGCGGCAACATGCCTGAACATGTCTTAGGAAGAGGGGGGCTGGGAAGTGGTTGGGGGGTGGTGATGGGTTCAAGGTGGGCGGGGGCCTAGGCAACCCTTGGGCATGTCTGGACTTGCCCTAGTGAGATGGGGCAGAGCAAGACGGTCAAGCAGTGGGTGGGGTGGTGGGGGGTTCAAGGAGGGTGGGGGGCATCCATCAAATTGCCCTTGACAGTTTCCTGGGGAAAACAGATTGCCGGGCTAAAAGTCAACAAACAACATGTGGTTGGGGGAGGGGACTTCTGGAAAGGTCATCAAAGGTCAACAAAACAACAGGTGGTTGGGGGAGGGAACTTCCGGTCATCAATTAAAAAGGGGTGGGGCTTAATGTCATCAATCAAATTCAATTAAATTTTGACAGAACATGCCTGACATATTACTACTGGTGCCAAGCAGTCTACTCATCCTGTCAGGAGCATCTTGGTTTTATAGTTGCTGGACCAGAAGGGGCGGAGTCAGTTTCCCTCACTGGGTGCTTTTTGTGGGTCGTGGGTGAAAAAAGAGATAATACCAACAGCAACAGTGCCCACTTGTGTCCTGTAGTGGAAGTACTTAACTTCTGATAAGCAGGAAGCTCCCTCTCTGACGCGCATGTGTGGCACAAGCAATATCTTTGCGAAATAATGAATATAATAAATTTGACAAGAATAAGCTTCCGTACTGTTACTTTTTCAATAAATATATAAAACTGTAGTTTGCATTTGGTGTTAACATTACACCATTAAAACATTTGTGATGAGAACTGGCCATGCAGCCTTACAAGTTCAATCTTCCTATTTATCTACACTGTCAAGATTTGCAGATCCCTAAAGTTCTACTGTCCACCACACTACTTGGAAACTTATGGCTCTCTGTGGAAAGAAAAACATCCTAACAAGTAACTAATCAAGTCCCCATGTTCTTATGGTAGACTTTATTTTATAGTAATAGAGGCAATCCAATGCACTCCGATACCCAATCTGTAAGGTCAGTCAGCATCATCAGGTGGAAACAACTTTAAACATCTATCTCATTCTCTACACCCCACAACTGGTGTGCTTCTAAACATGTCAAGTGTTGTCAACTAATTTTAACCAAATTGAATTATTTATGTTGCCTTAATGATTATAACAAGGCAGTACTAATATGTGGTACTATGACTTTGTTGTAATATTATGATGCAAATATAATGTTACCAAAAGAAGTGTGGTTTTACTTATTTTAGGAGAAAGTGTCATGTAGTGTCAAGTTTTTTGTCTTGTTTGATTCAGTTGTAATCATTAGTAAACATGAAGTATTTTGTTGTAATCCTCTTTGAATTAACAAGAAAAACAGTATGCATTAGTTGTACTATATGGAACTGTAACTGCAACGTAGTAGCTTCCCAGTACAATTGTTATAACAGTCCTGTGCCATTAGGGGGCTAATACTGCACCTTAGACTGCTGTTCTGTGCAGGGTGTGAGGGCACATCAGCGGCCTTTAATGTAAGGCTAGACATTGACTTGTAAAGGTGGGCTGTTGGCCATTGAGGAGCCTGTGAAAACACAGCAGTTCAGTACACTCAGTGGACATTTCTATAAAAAAGAATTCGGTGTGGGTCAGCTGTGTTCAATCTCGTGATGGGTATCACCTCTAGATCATCACAATGAATGAAAGCTTTGGTATTGTTACAACAACAACAAATTATTTCTTTTATAGCCCAAAATCACAAAAGGAATGACTCAATGGGCTTAAACAGGCTCTGAGAGAGACCCCCTTCCAGGTAGGTTGGGCATACAATGGGCATGAAAAAATAAAGTAAATACAACACAGAAAACAGAATGGAGAAACAGTTATGGATACACAGCCCAGCTGGCTCCTGTCTAAAACACTCCTTCAGGCTTCCCTTTTGGTACATGTCATGGATTGCACTGGAGACCCATGCTCGACATCGTTTCTGAGTCTTCCTCGGACAGAATTATATAGAATGGCTGTCACCTGTCAATATGAGCACTGTTCACATTTTTTTTTGTTCCTGTAAACAGAATGTTTAAATATTGCTTGTTTGGCTAAATAAATCTTTACACCATGTGTGATGGAAGTATCTATTGAGCTATAGGAAGGTGAGTTTCAGACAAGTTTTTAAAGTACAAGGAGAGCCAACCTGTCTCTACAGGCACATGAGGTGATTGTCAAGAGCGGCGCTTGGTCAGGGGTTGACCAATGTCCCACTTTGAATGTTAAGTAAGCTGTTAGTAGCTTGATGGCACAACATGTCATCCTATCATGCTCTCTCTCTCTAGTCATGTCTAAGGGCCCAACTTAGGGTGTCCACCCTGATGCTCTTGCACTGACGCCAACTCCTATTAACGAGGTGAGTCAATTTTAGTCCACATCATAGTGTGATATGTTAAAACATAACTGATTGCAAATAGAAAAGGAAAAAGAGACAAAAAAGGAGCACTCCTGGAGATTGCAGTTTCTCAAGGTTAAAACTGATAATAAAAATAAATAAAAAATGACAAAAAAACTACCTCAGCAGTTTAGTGACACAGGACAGGCTACAGTTTCCATAGAGCATGAACCAGCTCAGAAAACCCTGCAGCCACAAGTGACCATTAGTGTCAATTGTGCACACTTATGAAAAGAAAGCTTAATTAATGTAATAATATTAATCAGTCTAATAATGCTGCTTCAGTTGAGTGCACCACCAGTTGGGTTTGTGCAGAAACGTCTGTTAAGATGTGTGTCACTGAGAGATGGGACTTGGTGCAGAAGGTGAGCATCAATCTGCCTTTACAGCCTCAGAAGTTGTACAGGGCTTGTAGATGAATGTTGAAAATGGCCGTGCCGCATCACTACAGTCTTTACTATGTACGATAGAGGACTGCACGTGGCTTTTAGGTGATGTTGCCGACTAGATGTAATGTTGCGAGTTTAGAAGAAGTGTAAAAAATCATCTTCTCCCTAAAGCAGTGAAACAACGCGCTTACTCATTTTAAATCCTGTACTGTCAAAGCCAAAAAAAATTCTCTGATTTGATATGAAAGATGTTTATGAGAAGGGAAAAAAACATTTGGACGTGAATGTCAGTGAGCGTCAGTTGGCTTTGCTTCCTAGAAACCAAGTTACCCAAACTTTCCTATAACATTTCAATAATTATTTACTGCTCTGATGCTGATCTTTCTGATCACAAAAACAGGTCATTACGATAGCAATTGATGAGAACAATTCATAATTAATTGCAGAATTACGGTATTTGAGATCTCCTCTAGAGTGTCTCTTTCTCTTGCACAGTTTGAATCAAAAACTAATCAGCATATCGTCATCTCATAACAGACTTAAGTTTTGAGTTTAGTATTTTACTGTCCAGCCATTTTAGCTCGAGACCGTGACACACAGACACACACACACACACACACACACACACACCTATCATCGAGATATCAATGTTTTCAGTATCATGGGACCCTAAAACATCGAGATCTATCGATGATGAATTTAAAGCTTTCACTCTTCCCCCATAGACAATAGGTTATGGTGGAGGAGAGTGCAAAGCAGTAATGAACATTATTTATTATTATTTATTTTACTTACCCGTGTTGGAAATCAGAGGAGATGTTATACATTACAGCGCCCACAACAGAACTGCCCTAATGTGTCCGTCCTTGGTCACATTTAACTAAAGTGTGACTAAAGCCAATGGCACATTACGTGACTTCTAGTTGTGAGGTATGTCAGATTTGCCAATTGCAGTTGATGATCTTATTGCCAGACCATGTCAGCTTAAACAACTGAAAATCACTGCCATTGTCATAATTAGGAATCGTATTCTGACCCTCCAGCACAGTTATGCTCGTACCTTTTTGTGACAGCCAATAGTGTGCTGCCATGAAGGAGCGCTTGCTGTATGAAGGGTTAACAGCTGCTTTTTATTCTGTTCTTCTATTTTGTTGTGGTATGCAAAAGATGAGACATGAGACAGGCAAGCTTCTTTCCAGGTTGTAATCTCCACAACATCCAAGTTACACTTATTCCTTATTCCTCATTGCTTCACAGTATGCATCATTCTGGGTGGGCATTCATTGGTTGTCAGCTCTCAGACACACAGAGCCCACCATTACGGGTAAAGACGAAGTCAAGCCTGACTGATTTTGTCAAATGGAGTTGCAGACTAGTTGGAGTGAATCATTGGGGATGTTAAATTACACAACAGGCTTCACAGGAGTGCGCCGACGACTCTCTAAGATCATGTAAAAGGAGACTATGACTAGAAAGCGCTGGAGAAGTTGCGTAATGTAATATGGCCTTAACAGGACATTACCGATGTGTATTCTGTAACGTTACAAATCAAATTCAAAACATTGCCAATGCATATTCTTTTAAATTTCAAGACAAATGTGAAAGTATATGAGCAAACTACAGTATTATTATATTATTATAGCAACATTTGAGTTATGATTGGTTATGTTTCTTCTGTTTCTAAAATTGGAATAAATCCAAGGTGAGCTGACTTGCTCGTGGTCACCCAGTGCCAGCAGTTGGATTTGAACTCACAACCCCAGAGCTTGAAGTCTTAGGCCTTAAATACTGCAATATTGGACTGTGTATACATATTCTGTAACAGAAATGATCTGTGCGAAAAATAAATTTAAGGCACCTTCATCATTCATCAGATCGGGAAAATCACACACAGCAGCTGCCCAAGGTGTGTGTGTGTGTGCGCATGTGTGTGTGTGTGTGTGTGTGCGCATGTGTGTGTGGGTGTGTCCTCATTGCATGAAGCAAATCACTTTTATAAGTTGACATATACATCATGCATCCCTTATCATTTCCCATTATCAGAAGGAAATTCATATACAGGCTCATCATATTCTCACAATTCCTAACACATTTTCTATTTGTTACCCAGGTTACAAAGTCAATATGTGAGCCAAGATTAATATCAAATATAATACATTCACAATACATATTTTTACATTTCAAGGCAATTGCAAAAGATTGTCAGCATATTGTCTGTAACACTGCAAAACAAAAGCCGTGAAGCATCCTTTTAACATCATCTAAAACAAATCTATTAAATAACAGGTCCTCCATTACCACACTGATGTCTGGGGCACACCTCGCAACAAAGTCAACAGGAGCATCCACAAACTTCCCTTGACGTTGAGAAAGAATAAAATTAAAACATTATTAGCTTGCATTCCTTTATGAGAAAAGGCTGACCTCTGATACTATCAGAAGACCCTGTGAAGAATGTAAGATCTTTATAACTAATGTAATGGACTGTAAGAATGTTTTAATTTATTCTAAGTGTGTATAATTAGAAGGGTGTATTCCTTAGGAATGCAAATGGATGTTTGTTTTATGTTTTAGGACATTCCAGTATGTCATAAATTAAGATTTAACCTTAAGCTATGTATAACCTCAAAATGAACTGCTAAGGTTTTTTTCTTTTCTAGGATATAAAAGAGAGAACGTTTTTACTTTAGGTATTCTGCCAAAATCCTAATCAGTTGACTGAGTTGGGAAGAGGCAGTCTCGCAATCTCTCTAGCTCACCAAGAATTAAGAATAAAGAAATTATTTTTACTTAAATTGGGTTTAAGTTCTTCCGTTGTTTTCCGACTTCAGCGCACAACGTCCAGGCCCCCATTTGTCAGTGGTTCTTGTCCATCATTGAGATGAAGTGATTTTCAGTCAGTTTCACTTCACTACAATAAAGCTCTGCCAGAGCCACAGTGGCTGGCAATTCACCCAAAATCTGCTGCAGAACACACACCTCTAGGTCAATGCACTGCACCTTCAACCATGCATGGCTTTTAGAAATTGTTTGGCACATAACTGTTAAGAGTCATGATACTCTATACTACTCTAACAAACTCTCCATTTCTCAAATATGGCCATTTTTCATGTATGAACTGTACTTGCAGTACAAATGTTCTCAAAGGTAACATCGTTGGTACTCTAAAGATGTTGAAATGGGAGAACCTGTTGGAAGGATGACCATTTCCGAAGCACTCCATCAATCAGGCACATATGACAGCCCACTTGGAATTTGTCAAATGGCATTTAAAGGACTCTAAGAGCATGAGGGAAAAGATTTTCCGCTCTGATGAGACAGAATTTGAACTGCTTGTGTAGAAGTCCAACTACTACGTCTGGTGAAGATCAGGCACTGCTCATCACTTCTTTAATACCATCCCAATTGTGAAGCATGGTGCTGGCAGCATCATGTTATGGTGGTGTTTCTCAGAAGCTGGGACAGGGAGACAGGTTACCATCGAGGGAATGTTGAATGCAGCCCAATACAGAGAGGACCTTGAAGAAAACCTCCTCCAGAGTGCAAGTGACCTCACACTGGGGTAATGGTTCACCTTTCAGCAGAACAATGTCATGAAGCATACAGGCAAGACTACACTGGATTGGTTTTAGTCCTTGAGTGGCACAGCCAAAGCCCACACTTAAACCCCACAGAGCAACTGTGGAGAGACCCGAAGATGGCAGTTTACAGACACTTCAAATTCATTCTAACAGAGCTTGAGAAAATCTGCCAGGACGAATGGCATAAACTGGCCAAATCCAAGTGTGCAAAGCTTGTAATGATTTACCCAAGTAGACTCAAAGCTGTAATTGCTGGCAAATGGGCTTATACAAAACTCTGAATTAAGGGTCTGACTACTTATATTAATAAGAGATTTCAGTTTTGTTTTTAGTAAATTTGCAAACCTTTCCACAAACATATTTTTATTTTGTCATTATGGGTTTTTGATTGAAGATTGATGGGCAAAAATATCACTTTTATCAGTTTAAAATTAAATCTACAATATGTCTTGATGCATGCTCAATAATCCAGGTAAGGAAATTCTAGAAAGTTGATTCAGTTCATCTGGACATAGTTCTTTTCCAGGGGCATACGTTACATCACTCATCCAAGTGACTTTCTCAGTCTCAGTTGACTGCAGGTTTCTCCAACCTTATAAACAGTACGTTTGCATAATGACTGAAACTAGCACCATTGACTAACAATGGGCCATGTGATCAATGATATGCAAATTGTCCATTGATCAATGGCCATGAGTACCATCCACAGACAGCTGGGGAATGGCAGCAATCACAGCATTGTAAGACGGTGAAAGATGTACCCTTAGGTCCCCTCCTTGGTTCAGAAATGGTCATTCCTTTTTTACATAAATGGCCTCCTTGACTCCTCGGTCAAACCAGCATTCCTCCCTGTCCAGGATGTGCACATCTTCATCACTGAAAGAGAGACCACTGTCCTGTAGATTTAGATAGACTGTGGAGTCCTGACCTGATGAGGTAGCTCTTCTGTGTTGTGTCATCCGCTTCGCTAGTGGTTGTTTGGTTTCCCCGATGTATGATTCATGGCAATCATCTTGGCACTTAACTGCGTAAACTACAGTATATTACTCTGTCTGTGCCGGGGCACCCGGTCCTTGGGGTAGACCAATGTTGGCCGTAGCGTGGTTTGGGGTTTGAAAGCCACCGAGACCTGGTGTTTTGAAAAAATGCATCTCAGCTGTTCACATGTGACACATAAGGGATCACCAAAGGTTTTCGCTTAGGCAGTGGTTGTCTTTCCTCTCTCCTGGATTGCTTAGAGTATTCATTAGGTGTCTTCCCTGCTTTGACAAAAGTCCAGCTGAGATAACCACATTTTCTCAGGGCCTTTTTGATATGATGTTCTTCTGCTTCCCTGGCTGCTCTGTCTGTGGGTATGGTGTTTGCTCTGTGTTGTAGAGTCCTAATGACACCTAAAAATCTAAATCTACAACACAATAAAGAGTGTGAAGCAAGTGAAGGGATCTGGAAACATCTTGAATCCACAGTATATCATGTCTGAAAGATGAAATTCGAAAGGAAGTACCTTCATAAGAAAGAAAAGCTGAGTAAAAAAATGAGTTTATTTTTTGAGAATTTGCTGACAACTCCTATTGAACAAACGCCTTTTGGAGTAAACATTTAAGGTTCAAATTTTGGAAAAAAAAAAGCTTCTCTTCCAGTGTGGTTCCCTGGGATCTACAATAGTCAGAAGTTAATTAAGAGAGCAATTTATTACATCACAAAAGATCTGTTTCAAACAAATATTGGTGATAATAATACTTACTGTATAACCCATCCCTGATCTGTACTTCTCCACAACTTTGTCTCTGGCCGGTTTGAAGTGCTCCTTGGTCTTCATGTTGCTTGTTTAGTGGTGTTGCAGAGTCCGAGGCCTTTCAGAACAGGTCTATTGATACAGACATCATGTGACAGATCATGTGACATTTTGATTGCACACAGGTGGACTCTAATCAACTAATTATGTGACTTCTGAAGTTAATTGGTTGGACCAGATCATTTTTAGGGGTTTCACAGCAAGGGGGATGAATGCATATGCACTCACAACGTTTCCGTTTCTACTTGTTTTTTTCTTTCTAGATATATACACAAGGTATTTGATTTTCAATATGGACTATACTGTGAAGTCCATTACATAAAATCCAAGTGAAAATCCACTTCAATTCCAGGTAGTAATGTGACAAAAATAGGGTAAACACCAAGGCTTCGCGTGTCTGTACACAAGTTAATTATTAACAGTTGTCAGGGATGCCAGGGGCCATGACCCGGCCGGGACGCCAGGAGGGACCGGAAGAGGGTCAGAGCCCTGCCTGGACCACGTGGGGTTTGCCTTCCGGGTTGCTTTGGGGGCCACGGGTCAAGGGCATGGAAGCCCTTCCCTGTAGGGGCCCGTGGTCACCGCCAGGAGGCGCCCCAATGCCTTGGGGACTTGTTTCCCCAGCACTCCCGCCACACCAGGAAGTGCTGGGGGGAAGATTTATGACGGCGCCCGGAGAGCAGCCGGGAGGACAGCCGACACTTCCGCCACACTTGGGCGTGGCCAGAAGATTGCCGGGAATACCTGGGGCTCATCCGGGTCCTCCATAAAAGGGGCCGTCTCCCTTCATTCAGGGCTGGAGTCGGGTGGAAGGAGGACGAAGCAGAGGAGAGTGGAGGCGGCCCGAAGAAAGGCATTGTGGCCAGGACTTTGAGTGTTTGGGGTGTGCACGTGACTGGGTCTGTGTGACCAATGAACTGGGGTCTTTGTGACCAAATAATTGTTCTTGTAAATATTGTATAATAAACGTGTGGTGGTGTGATAACAACATGTCCGCCTGTCTGTGCCCGGGTGCCGTTCACATCTGGCGTAGTCGGCAGGATGCTCCGCCTGTTTCAAGGCGGAGACCTGCTCAAAAAAATATTGTTGTGGACGGCCCGGTGCAGCAGGGTACCCCACCCACGTACCGCGGGTGCTGCGTGCACACAGCCCCGCGGGGTAAAGGAACCCCACGGACCGCCAGGGGTCCGCAGGAGGGCCGTTATTCCCTGAAGCGGGTGGGCGGCGTGCATTGGAGGAGTGCAGCGGGCTCTCACGATCGCGCCGTTGCTGGAGGCGCCCGGGACGGCATGGCGTCCAGAGAGGCCACGCCGAGGACGTCTCCTCGGTTTGACGGGACCTGGGAGGTGAGCTCCCTGCCTATCGGCAGCCGGCCCTTGGGGCCGGGCGTGTGTTTTGTTTTCCAGGCAGGGACCTCCCGGATCCGCGTCAGTGGCGGGCGATGCTGGTTTGCGGGCTCCGGTAGGGACGGCGGCAGCCGCGAGGGCTGCGGTCGGAAGAGACGCTGCAGCTCGAAAGGTGCTGGCAACAGCAAGGCTGCCGGCAAGCACGTCGCCGCCGCAGAAGGAGAGCCAAGATGGCCGCGGACCAGAAGTCCCTCCCCCTGACAGGCACGCGATTGGACGGTGTGTCTTGTGTGCCCGCCGATGACTGCAGAGAGGCGGACCAAGGAATGTCCATCACGGGCAGGGGAGACCGGATTGGGCCGGGGGAAAAGGCCCACAGGAAGTGGCCGGCGTCGGAGGCTGACAGACAGGTAGGCTCCGCGTCGGTTAACTTCCTGTCTTTGCCGGCTGCTCTGGCGGTGCTGGAGGCGCCCCTTCAGCCCGTGGAGCAGCGTGTATTACAGATGCTACGTGCCCTCCGGGCTGAGGTGCTGGAACTGGAGAGGAAGGCGCTCGCGGCGCTGAAAACGTTTCGATCGACAACGGGACGGCGCGACGCTGGAATCTCCAGCCGGAGAGGTACGGCGGAGACGGTGAGTACAGCCGACTCCGTACAGCATGCGGGAGGGTCTGTTGAAAAGGCTGTGATGATAACGATCAGTTCGAGTAAGCAGCCCTCCGACAGGAGGCGGCGCCGCTGGCTGTATGCGCGGCGAGGGGGGAGTCCGAGAGGACGCTGAATGGACACGGGCTGCTAAGTGCCCGGGTCCTAGCGCCCGCCCGAGTCGGCTGCGGTCTTGCGCCGCACTATAGGGACGCAGACGGGACAGAGCGCTTTTATTCCATAAGGAGTCTCAAACCGTCATGGCGTCCCAGAGTGAACGGAGGAATAAGAGGCTGGGTGCCGATTCCTCCGATATGTTGGGGACGCAGACGGAAAGGGGCTCGTGTTGGTTAATACGGAGTCGCATATCGCCAAGGCGTCCAAAGTGAAGGGAGGATTAAGCGGCTGGGTGCCGCCTCCTCCAATACAGTGAGACGTTGCTGGGTGCACGCGTGACGGCTGGCCGCCTCTGAGGGAGCAGAGGGAATCCCTGAGGCCGGGCGGTGAGAGAGCAGGCGGTGCCGACAGTTCCACTATCGAGAGGGACACGGAAGCCGCGGAGAGGGTGCCGATCAGGCAAGTGCCGGGGTGCCGGTTGGAGGGGGAACGCTGCCCGTGCGTGGCACGAGCTGGGTGCTTTGGCAGCGGTTCTGCCCCTGTATTCTCTTTTGTAGGGACGGACCCCGGGCGAGTTGAAGGAACCCTTCGTGGCGGAACAGCCCTCTGATGTCGGGCCGCCTGCAGAATGATCTCTGCCGGTGTGCAGGTGCGCTCACAGCTGGAGGAGCCAACGGGGAACAAGTGGCTCGGAACAAAGGGGCGTGGAGGTCCCGGAGGGGGGGCCTACCGAGGAGGCCCCGGGTGCCGGTAAAGGGGAGCACAACCTGTGCGGCGCAGGGATGCACCATGGGTGGGTGCTCGGATTGTGTCTCCGCCCCTGTCCCTGCTAGGAGTGCGGGGCCGGACCCGGCTATCCTCGAGTGGGACCCGTTTCGGGGCTCTGCTGCCCTCGCGGGACGGGTCGCTCTTACCCACGAGTGGTCTTCGCTGGCTGTGGGCACTGTCAGGGATGCCAGGGGCCATGACCCGGCCGGGACGCCAGGAGGGACCGGAAGAGGGTCAGAGCCCTGCCTGGACCACGTGGGGTTTGCCTTCCGGGTTGCTTTGGGGGCCACGGGTCAAGGGCATGGAAGCCCTTCCCTGTAGGGGCCCGTGGTCACCGCCAGGAGGCCCCAATGCCTTGGGACTTGTTTCCCCAGCACTCCCGCCACACCAGGAAGTGCTGGGGGGAAGATTTATGACGGCGCCCGGAGAGCAGCCGGGAGGACAGCCGACACTTCCGCCACACTTGGGCGTGGCCAGAAGATTGCCGGGAACACCTGGGGCTCATCCGGGTCCTCCATAAAAGGGGCCGTCTCCCTTCATTCAGGGCTGGAGTCGGGTGGAAGGAGGACGAAGCAGAGGAGAGTGGAGGCGCCCGAAGAAAGGCATTGTGGCCAGGACTTTGAGTGTTTGGGGTGTGCACGTGACTGGGTCTGTGTGACCAATGAACTGGGGTCTTTGTGACCAAATAATTGTTCTTGTAAATATTGTATAATAAACGTGTGGTGGTGTGATAACAACATGTCCGCCTGTCTGTGCCCGGGTGCCGTTCACACAGTCTTAATCATTTTTATGTGTTATTCTTGTATATGCTATAACAACAGCTTCAATCTTTTTTGTATACATTTATATACACCATCTACTCAAAGCACCGTGATGTTCCAACAATGATGAATAGATTAAAAGCCAGAAGTCTGTATGACCATCAACATCAAGTGACTCCGTGAGAACCCTAACTACAAAGAGGACTGTTTCATTTATGTTAGGTAGAATACAGAGGAGACTGGGCGGTCCCGTGGCCTGGAACCCCTGCAGATTTTTTTTTTTTTTTTCCAGCCGTCTGGAGTTTTTTTTCCTGTTTTTTCTGTCCACCCTGGCCATCGGACCTTACTCCTTGTCTATGTTAACTAATGTTGTCTTATTTTAATTTCTTAATTTGTCTTTTATTTCTCTTTTCTTCATTATGTAAAGCACTTTGAGCTACTTTTTGCATGAAAATGTGCTCTATAAATAAATGTTGCTGTTGTTGTTACATTATTTACTAAATATGTAGGCATTGTACTGTATATAAAGGGATGATTTTAGCCAGATTGCTGCGTAATGTCCTTCACCAAATATTTTTCTACTGTCTGGGCACCATGTTTCATTCTTAAGATTCTGATTTAAGTCCTGAGACATGTTGATGTTAGCCCGCAAAATGTATTATTTGTAACATTTTGCTTTATATCTTTAATGCTGACACATTGTTGGTTGTATATGTGCTGTTCTATTAATGAGCTAATCAATAGAAGTATTATTACTACTATTATGTGGCTGAAACAGATCTTTTGTTAAAAAATAACCTTATTCCTTAATTATTGTATCTAAGCACTTCAAGAGGTGTCAGTCCATCTTACAAGTGGCACAGTGTTTCTTCTTCAGGTGCTTCATTGGACACTCAAAGTCTGTTGTCAAATCACCAGATTGTGTTCCTACTAGCACTAGCGCCATTATAAAAACAGTGAAACAGTGACCGTCCTGGGCATCCCACCAGCCCTTGGGACAAATGCTCCCATTTACCCCCCTCAGTGGTGCCCAAATTGTTAATACTAAGTAAGCAGCATGCTGCAGTATTTAATGTGAATTTGGGCAATGTCTTTACCCAGGATGCCTCCCAGTAGCAAATTCAATTCAGTTTATTTTTCTGCTGTATAATTCACTGAGTACAGCCTCGGTGCATTTATATAAACTTACAACGATAATGCACTGACAGAAAACTTTACAAGCAGGTCTGGACCAAGAATATGATGATTCCTTACATTTACATTTTTTAATTTATTTACAAGCAGTTAAAAACGAGGGGCCACAAGTTGAGCTGAAGCCAGGAATCAGACCAGCTGCCTGTAAGAGTAGAATACGTTTTTAAACAATATAATACTCTTCCTGCCGCCTCCCACAAGGAATGTTTGAAAAAGTGCTGGAATGTCTGTATCTTAATGGAATAACCGGAAAAGGCCCAGAGACTGGGGTGTTCAAGGTCACAGCTTGCCAGTTAGTTGTCAACAGCATGTATAGATAAAAATATAAAGTTAACATCTTACTTTCCTACAGTACTCTAAAGCAGCAGCAATCTTTCCACTTTTCACTACTGCAGATCCCAGGAAACCACACTGGAAGTGAAGCTTTTTTTTTTTTTCCAAAATTTGAACCTCAGATGTTTACTCCAAACGGTGTCCGTTCAACAGGACTTGCCAGAAATTTCTCAAAAAAAATAAATTCATTTCCCATCGGCTGGGATACTGTTAAGAGAGCCAGCAGCACTTCACTTTCTTGAAGTCACTCTCACTGATGACCTAAAGAGGGTACGGCACATCTCAGCTAGCTTCAAGAAGGCCCATAAATGCCTATACTTCTTCAGATGTCTGAGTAAAGTCCTGATGTTTCCATCTTTACCTTCCCCAAGCTCTCCAGCTGCACAGTAAAGCCCGTTCACAACTGCTGCATTGTGTACTGTATGGCAGAGCACCTGCTCAGCTGAGGCTCAGAAAGCACTGGAGATCGTGGAGACGTTCAGCCAGAAAATTACTGGCACACAGCTGCCACCTGTTCAGGACACAAATATCCCACACTGACTTATAAATTACATTAGTCACGCTCCACAGTTAGAGTTTCCCCTCCTCCCCAATTCTAGCAAACAGTTCTTGACCATTAGCAGTCACACAACTGCATTGTGGGACAGGGTGTCCTCTCAAGCTACTCAACCAGCTTACCAAACTATTTACTACATTTAGCTGTCCTCCTCTGCTCTTGTGTGTCTGAGGCTTCAGACTTGAATATTCCATTTGGTTTTCTTGGTTGTGGCTGTCTCTACTTAAAATGATCTGATGTTGCCTTTACGCCTTGATTGTCTGACCATACATTGCTAGTCTGCAGAAGACATAGAAGTATGAATCTCATTGTACTGGACATAAACCGTGCAAAAATCTGAATTTTAATTTTCACGGAAGGCTGATGTTCTTTTTATAGAGTTAATTTCTCAGCACTTTGATCTAGCTCTGAAAGTTAAGCTCTGAGGTCAGATCAGACATTTCTTGAGCAGTTTCCATATTTATGAAAAGTGCAAGATGGTGGAGTAGTGGCCAGCTCTTTGAAGGGCTAATGCTCTCTGTCTGTCTACAAATGACTCCACAGCTTTATTAATAGAGGCGTCTTTGGGAATATATCAATGTTGCTCATCATCTGTATTGTGAAGCACTCCCCGTGACCTGCTATTATTAGTCTTATTCTTCACCTTATTCCTTCCTTTACAGTTTCTCTGCCCTGTTTGAATTATTGCTCCTTCTATCATTCTGTGTCTGAGTATTTTTTGTTTTTTTCCTCACCTTTTCTTTCTCATGCAGGTGCTTCCTTTCACATTTCATATGGATTCAGGAAGTTTTCAGATCCCTTCACTTTCTTCACACTCTTACGGCGTTGTAGATTTATTTTTAAAAGGAAAAATTTGCCATTTTTGCCCTCTCAATCTTCACTCAATAACCCATAATGACAAAATGAAAACATGTTTAGAGAAAGGTCCGCAAATTCGCTTAAAATTAAAAAACTGAAATCTCGTATTCACATAAATAGTCAGACCCTTAATTCAGTCCTTTGTAGAAGCCCCTTTAGCAGCAATTACATCTTTGAGTCTTTTTTGGTAAATCATTACAAGCTTTGCACACTTGGATTTGGGCAGTTTATTCCATTCTTCCTGGCAGATCCTCTCAAACTCCATTAGATTGAATGGGAAGTGTCTATAAACTGCCATCTTCAGGTCTCACCACAGATGTTCTATGGGGTTTAAGTGTGGGTTTTGGCTGGGCCACTCAAGGACAGTCAGAGACTTGTCTCAAAGCCACTCCAGCGTTGTCTTGGCTGTTCCCTCCGTTCATTATCATGCTGAAAGGCAAATTGTCACCCCATTGTGAGGCTGCGTGCACTAAGGAGATGGTCTTCTTCAAGGTCCTCTCTGTATTTGGCTGCAGTTATCCTCTCCTCAGTTCTATCCTGTCTCCCTGTCCCTGCTGCTGAGAAGCACCTCCATAACATGATGCTGCCAGCACCATGTTTAACCATAGGGATGGTATTAAGGAAGTGATGAGCAGTGCCTGATCTTCACCAGATGCAGTACTTGGAGTTCATTTTATTAATTTGATTAAAATCAAATAACATTCCATTCAAGCAAGATAAGTTTAACAAAACTAGGTTTGAAACAAATCAACCCCCACGTCTATGAAGCCTAATGTTATGTTGCCACTTATAATTATAAGGATTACAAAGATAGATTAGAAATAGCTTGCTCTCCTTCTCTCCCCCCCAATACCCCCACCCTCCCATTTTGCCTCCCCACGCGAGGCTAGACCACACTTCACAGTACTTGGAGTTCTACTCAAACAGTATAATATATGTCTCATCAGTTCAATATTTGTCTCATCAGACCACAAAATCTTTCCCATAATGCTCTGAGAGAATTTTAAATGTCATTTGACAAACTCCAAGTGGGCTGTCATATGTGCCTGATTGATGGAGCGCTGCTGAGATGGTAATCCTTCCAACAGGCTCTCTCATCTCAGTAGGGCACTTCTGAAGCTCTGTTAGAGTGGCCATTGGTCTCTTGGTCACCTAAATTGACCGAGACCCTTCCTGCCCAGTGACTCAGTTTGGTTGGACAGTTGTGGAGGTGTTGAAAAGTATAATCTTAAAAATGTTAAATACTCTTAAATGTTTCTGTTTTATTTCTGTATAAAATGATTACCTGTTAGGTTAATCAGGCAGAAGGCATTGACCTTTGAGATGACAGTCAGTTAAGGAAAAGAAACTGGACAACCCCTGTAAACAGTAATGTTTAATAATGCCTAATAATACCAGGAACTTGGCAAGATCTGAATTTGCTTGTCTTCACCTCAAACCAACTAGGTATAATTGGACTTTGCTAGAACCATATCATTGTGGCATCTCATGATTGTAGAAATCCTATCAAACCGTGGCTGTTAGGAGAAAGAGACAGCCATGCCAGGCATACCAAGTGTCTCAGTTGGGCATGTAGAAATACATCCATCCATCCATTATCCAACACGCTATATCCTAACTACAGGGTCACGGGGGTCTGCTGGAGCCAATCCCAGCCAACACAGGGTGCAAGGCAGGAAACAAACTAGGACGAAAATAAAAATAGATCCTTATTTTTCTGAGCTAAATTATTGGGCCTGTTGTTTTGTTCTTCGACAATGGCTAACTCTAGTTCCAAACTTCTTCTGTTTCACAATTATTGAGCCCACTGTTCTCCGAGAAGCAGTCAAAACTTTAGAAATGTTTTTAACCCCTTGTCCAGATCTATGCCTCACCACAATTTAATCACAGAGGTCTACAGAGAGAACATTGGAGTTCATGGTTTGGTTTTTGGCCTGTCATACAGTATGAATTGTTGGATCTTCTATACACAGGCGAGTGTCTTACTAAACAATGCCCAAACAATTCATTCAGAATCCAATCAAGTTGTACAAACATCTCAAGAATAATTAAAGCAAACAGGATGCACCTGACCACAAACTGGAGTGTCATAGCAAAGGGTCTAAATACTTATAGGAATGGGTGATTTCAGTTTTTGATTTTTCATAAATTTATAAAACTATCTGAAAAGATGTCACTTTGTCATTATGGGTTATTGAGTGATGGGCAAAAATGTCAAATGTATCCATTTTAATTAAATGTACTGCACAATAAATTATGAATGAAAGTGATGGGGTCTGAATACGTTCTGAATCCACTGTGTCCTTGAACTTCCATTTTTTCTTTACCATGTGAACAACACACACAAAGCTTAAATTGCATGAATTATTTTATATAAATATTTTATCAGGCACAATGGCAGCATCATGGATCTATTATACTGGGTTCAAATTCCAGACCAAGTCATTGTTCATGTGGACTTTGCTTATTTGCACTGTTTTGGTGTGGACTTTCCTCCAGGTACTCCTGTTTCTTCCCACATCCCCATTGACATGCAGGTTAAATGGTGATTCCAAACTGGCCCTGTAAGTGGGTCCTGTGATGGCCTGGTGCCTGCCACATGTCCAGTGCTGAGATGTTGTGTTATCTTATGAACTGAGAAAACTTTTTTACATAAATGGATAGTAGACAATTGAACAAAGAGAAGATGGATGTGCATGCAAGCTGTTAGATAAACTTAAAATAATGACATATCTACACAAAAATGTATTATAGTTAGGGATGACAACTTCCTTATAGGTGGGACTTTTGGCTTCAGTCTTTTGAGCTCTGATTTTTGATTAATGTCTTGGTTTTGTTATATAGTCGCTAAAAGTCGGGAACAACAAAGAAACGGAAACCAATATAAAATAAAAAGCAATTTCTTTATTCTTGGTGATGTAGAGAGACTGCGAGTCTGCTCCCCAGCTCAGAGCAACTTATTTGGGTTCAGGCAGACTGCCCTAAAAGAAAAAATGTTCTCTATTTTATCACCTAGCTTGTTCATTAGTCAAAGAGGGAACAGAAAAAAAACATAACAGTTTGAGGTCATACATAGATTACGGGTTTCATCTTAATTTATGACATACAGCCGTATACCAAAAACAAAGAACCACCAGGCACTCACATTTCTAAGGAATGTGCCATTCTCAGTAGACACACACAAGACCAATTTAAAGCAGTTTCTATAGTTCAGTACATTAGTTATAAAGAAACTACATTCTTATTGCTTTAATATCTTCATTAGATTTTGTCTGGTTAGATTAATAAATCCTTATTTATTAATCCATAAGGGACATGTTTCTTATAGTTTTAAGTAAAAATTCAGAAACCGATCACATTGATTTATAATATCACAGGGTGTTCTGTTAATATCAAGAGGTCAGCATTTTCTCATAAAAGAATGTACGCCAGACTCATATTCTGTGCATAAACTTAATTCCTTTTCTACCTAAATGAAGATCAAATCATATAGATGTAAAAAATCATATAGCTCTCTGCAGCATGATTAATACAAAATACAGTCATTGGTATTTTGTGAGTTAAATACAAAGTACTTATAATCATTACAGTTAATAATGTTTTTTCTTCTTTAGACTTGATCAGACCTTTTCCTGAAATACGCACCTTTAATTTGTTGACTCCTCTCCTAATTTCTTTCTTACCCCCAGCTCTTTATTTCCCAGTCCTTGCTATATTATCTGTCTGTTGTGGCCTTTTTCACTTTTGCTGCAACATTGTTGTGAGTAATTGTTCTCTTTTACTTCCTTCACTTTGCTTGGTCACCTTTTGCTTCCAAGGATCCAAGATGGCCAAATGGGGAAATGACCATGTACAGGACTATGCTGGGCACAGTGTCATAAACAAGCAGATGTAAAAGCAGAACCAGCCTATCAGATCATCTGATGTTTAGATGTTTAAATATCTTGACACACTTTTTTCTGCCTGCACCTGTGTACTTTGCATATTATCTTTGTTTGTCTTTCTGAGCACATTTTGCTTTTGTACACCTGTCTGCTTGTTTATGGCAGTTTGTCTTCTTTGTTTTTCAGTGCTGTGGTGTTTATACCCATTAACGGGTAATTAACGTAGGCAGCTGTCCATGTTTGAGGTAGAGGAGAAGCAAGTGTTTGCAAGTTTTATGTAGTTCTGCTTTTTAATTTTCTATTTCCAGGCTAGTGAAAGAGGCCATGAGGGCTTTTTCACCATTTACTGTCTTCTGCATTTTGTCTTCTTTTTGCTGCCAAAAAGGCAATGATTCATTTGTGCTCTCCATACAGATATATTTTTTACATTTTCTAGATGACAACAAAAGTCGATAAGTGCTTTCCTCCATTTTCATCAAGAGTCATCTCAGTTTGAAACATTTTGTGGTTAGACAACCCTTAGATTAGTGTAGACATTAAAAGTTGATGATGAACTTGACCCATCAACTACCGAAGTGGCTCAATGAGCCTTGTTCAGTGACCTAGGTTTACCTCTTTCAAAGGCAGTGATGTCCCATGGATGCATGAACATTATGTGCTACCAGACAAACAGTTAGTCTGTGAGCCCTTTTATAGAGAAAATAAAAGAAGAGGCCCTGGGATTTGACCAGAAATGGCTCTTTACTCTACAGTTGGGGTAAGGGCTCATCTGGTGATTAGGACAAGAGGGCGAGTATATGAAGGGGGAGTTGAGTGAGGGGATGCTGTTATATTGGGGAGATAGGTAGGGGTCGATAATGAGGCCCAGAAAGTCTTGACTTTTATTTGCAATTCTGATTTCACACTTTGTTCACATGTACCCCCTATTTTGTTTATATATACTTGCCTCACGCCATTGTTTTGGGTAGAACATTCTTTATAAATGTACATATTTTGTGACTGTGTGAATATTTGTACATACAGACAATAAATAACTAAGAGTAAGAGAAAGAATGTTTCCAGCTAGACTGATGGATAAATAATGGAAAAAGCTCTACCTTCCTACCCATGTGGAGTGTAAAATAAGTGATATCTCGCATATAAGTTGATAAATATTTTGTATGTCTTTATTTGTTAGCCAGAAACACCAAATATAATATTAGATAGATATTTCAGGAGGCATGCCTTACTTTATTGATAAGAACAGCAGTGCTTTGATGTCTACCTAATCAATCTTCAAGTCTTTCAGAGTGACTCAGGGTTTGAAATTTATTACGCCTTGAACCAGTTTGGCAATGGTGACTTTATTTGAACTTACATGAAGCTATAAGCCAACCCCAGAAGAGGGCCATAAACTGCCAAGCCAATAGAAATAGGCTACAACTAAACAAAGTAATTGGGGGATAAGTTGTACCTGAGTGCATTCAGTGGTAAATGGCCCAGGAAGGGATACATGGACTAATGCTATTGGTCTGAACTCATGGCTCTTTATGATTGGTTTTGAATCAGAGGTCATTCTGAACCACAATGCCCAATGGGTTGATGAGTTGAGATAAGAATGGTGTAAAGCATTTTCCTGTCACTTGCAATAACTGGCCATGAAGAGATGACTACCTCTCTCTCTCTTGTAATTGAAGACTCAGTCTCGGGAGCCATATTGAGACAGGCATGGGGCCTGTTTCAAAACTCCATTCAAAGGCCATGAGGTAGCAAAGTCTAACCAATGACATGCAGCTTAGGTTAAGTGGTGATTCCAAATGAACCCTGTAAGCTGGTCATGTGATGGCCTAGTAACTTGTCTAGAGTTGATGCCTGTCTTGTGTCCAATGCTGAGATACACTGCAGGCCTCACAATCAACAAAATGTTGTGTTATTTTATGAGAAAACATTTTCACATAAATGAGTAGGTGACAATTGATTAAAAATAAGATGGTTCTGCATGCAAGCTAGGCTTTTGAATAAGATAATAACATATCTACACGAAAATGTATCATAGTTAGGGAAGGCAACTTCCTTACATTTAGGATTTTTGGCTTCAGTCTTTTGATTGCCGATCTTTGATTTTTGATTAATTGTTAGATCTTACACTGGTTCCATTACATCTGAGCTGGTGTGGTGCTGAGTTGTCACCCGTTGTATGGCTGCACTTAAGTCCTAATCTGGGATCCTGAGTTGGTTTGTCATGTGGTGGGTGCTCCTAACCTCCTCCTCCTCCTACTCCTTTGTTAATAGATTTGATCAGACTTCTTGGCAAAGGCCCACATTTGTTTTGTCAACTAGTCTCCCAGTTTTTTTTTACCCTGAGCTCTTCTAGTCCTTGCTCTATTTGCTGTCCATTGTGAACTGGATAAAGGGAAAAATAGGGATACCCTACAAGGCAAACACCAAGGTAGATACATCCTCAACAACTTCTGAGAAGTATGCAGTGGGTCAGCTGATACTCTCACCTCACATTCGCATCAATCTCTCAGTCAAACAAATGAAGGTAACATTCCTTCTAGCAAAGAGTCGAAACAAAACGTAATGAGGAGCTTTATCCTCCTGAAAAAAAGTCAACACCCGACCTGAAAGAGGTCTCTGTACAAAGCAATTCAGCCTGGCAAAAGAGGAACTTTTTCCGCCACAGAGTGTCTCCGACCCGGGGAGGTGGGACATCAGCACTTATTACTTATGTGCTTTCTTCCAAACGTACAGGTGTGTCGCTCCACCCTCCCAAGACGGGCAGAGAAAGCCGGACTGCATAAAATGGTCCGCTTTAGCGGCTTACTACATGCTAACCTTTTCAACATACAAGTCCATCTGTGTTATTTCCTATAGGTAGCAGATTTCGCCTTTTTTTTTCTTCTGCAATGGAAAACAAAGGAAGAAATACTTTTGTGGTTGGTATGTGTAGATTATCGGAATATGCATTGTTACTATCGCGCCTCTTCAAACTCTTGAAATGATTGTCTTTTTAAATCCGTTTTCATTCCATTCAACCGACCGGCGAGTTTTTTTTTTATATAATGAAAGATTGTTCCTAATGATATTGTTCTGAGTTTATACAAAAATTTATTTTTTTTCTAATTCCAGAGGGTTGCAGTTTCTGGCCTGTTGATTGCTCAAAAAGTGAGTTAATTCTATAACTTTTTTAAATAAAAATTTCTATACAAGTACATGCAATCTTATTACTTTAAATTTTAATTGTAGAAGATTCGGAGGCCAAGCTAGTCTCTTTACATCTAACTAGCACGCAGTTTGAGACTAAAAATCCTGACTCGGATCAGAAAACTAAAGAGCCCCCAGAGCTCTGTATGTACAGTACTACTTTCACCTGTGGGTTCGGTTGAGTAAAAAATAAGGCTTTGTAGGTTAATTTTTTTTTTTGAAACAGACACTTCAATGTTCTCGAAGAGCGATCAGTTTTCTGAAGGTTCTGTTAGATGACATAATGTTTGTAATAATTACATGTGCATATGTGTTTGCACATGTGTGAAAATGGTGCGCGCTTTTGGTTGTGATTTCAAGACTGAAAAATAAAGAGCCTTCTAGCCGGAGAGAAACTGTGTACTTCGTAGACTAAACAGGTTTCAGGCAACCCCTGGAATCTTCACAAAGGCCTTTGGACAGCCTTTTATTGAACATCTCTTTCATGCAACCCGGTAAGTTAAGTTATTTGTTCGATGTGTGGTGATGAATGTTTGTTTTTAAAAGAAACTTTGTCTTGTTTGCTTTTTTTTTCAGATCCATCACCTGGATTACTGATGCAAATACTTCAGGATTCACCACAGTTTGAAAAATCACTCAGCTTTCTTACCCAGATAGCTTTGGCGTCGGTTCATTTGGATTTCGGTACTAAGGGTGCCAAGCTACAACAACAACAACATTTATTTATATAGCACAATTTTATACAAACAGTAGCTCAAAGTGCTTTACATATTATAGAATAGAAAAATGAAAGACACAATTATAAGACAAAATAAATCAACATTAATTAACATCGAATAAGAGTAAGGTTTGAGAAAGAAAAAACTTAAACCATTAACTTGCATTCCTTTATGAGGAAAGGCTGACCTCTGCTACTATCAGAAGACCCCTGAAGAATGTAAGATCTTTATGGACTATAAGAATGTTTAAATTGATTCTAAGTGGGTGCAAATACAAGGGTGTATTCCTTAGGAATGCAAATGGCTGTTTATTTCATGTTTTAGGACATTCCAGTATGTCATAAATTAAGATTTATGTATAACCTCAGAATGAACTGCTAGGGGTTTTTTCCTTTTCTAGGATATAAAAGAGAGAACGTTTTTACTTTAGGTATTCTGCTAAAACCCAAATCAGTCGACTGAGTTGGGAAGAGGTAGTCTCACATTGTCTCTACTCACCAAGAATTAAGAATAAAGAAATTATTTTTACTTTAATTGGGTTTAAGTTCTTCCGTTGTTTTCGTTGTTTTCGGGCAGAGACGGCCAAGTGACTCCTTGAGCGCGATCGTCCAGAGGACCGGTGAAGGACCGATTCCGGCCGGGTCGGTAGGACCAGATCCGCAAAAAGTTAGGACTGGCCTGCCTCTGCCGAGTCCCGCTTGAAGAGCCCTTGTCCTCCTCTGATTTTTGCTGAAGTCGAGTGAACTGGGAACTTCCAGACGGGAGGAAAATTCTTGGTGAGTACCTGGGGTTTTCTTAACTGGGAAAGATAGATTTAGCGGATTAAGGAGCTTCTGGACGGAAATAAAAAGTGCCAGAATAGTTAGTGAGTACGCCCCTTGGAATTGAAAGAAATATTAAAGGAAAGGAGGGGTGGAAGAACAGAAAACTAGAAAAGGAGCACCTTTTGATCTGGGCGCCGAATAAGTGAGGTGTTGAGAAGGCTTAGTTAGTACGCTTCCTGAAATGGGACGGAGTCTTATACCGGCTCGGAAAAATAAATAAAAGGCAGGGAGTGGGAAGAATAGATAAAAGGGAAAACACCTCACGGGCGGGACAACAAAGCACTGTGCGGGAGGGCGAGACTCTTTTGCCTCTATAGTCTGGTCATATTCCTGCTCCAACGGGTTAATCTGTTGTGGACACCATAAGCGCTAACTAGTTGTTAGACGACTGGAAAGGGGGTTGGCACTGAACTGTCAAAACCCCAGACTCAGTGGTCAATAAAACTGTTAGTCCGCTAAAACCACAAGCAGCAGATAGTGATCTGGGAAACGGAAGGGACTGGAGGCAGAAAACCGCAGGGGCTGTAACCTTATACTTTGTAGTATTAGCGCTATCCAAAAATGGGAAAAACAAATAGTAAACCAGTCAAGATCCCTTTAGGAATTCAAAAGTCTTTGTTGGAAGGATTGTTTTCGGAAGACTTACCACACCCCAGTATGAGTCCGAAGGGAGGATCACCTAGAAAATTAGTGGAAAAGACAACAGGGCTAGACTTTAAAAAAGCGTGTAAGAAATGGAATAAACAAAGCAGTGGTAGATGGCCAGTTGAGGGAACTGGGGATATTTTCGAAATACAAGAAATTAGAAAAATCCTCTGTAGAAACATGCAAAGCTGCTGGAAAATGGGTCCCTATAGGATGGATATGTTTGATAGATGGGAACTAGTAATTAAAGATCGAGCAATTGAGGCGATGTGGAAGCGAAATGAGACGCTTTCTGCGGAAATTAAGACTCGAAAAGAAAAAGAGGAGATGTTACTAGCATTACAAAAGAATAAGACAGAGACAGAGCCAGAAAATAGGCGAAAGAAATCGGATAAAAGAATCCTCTTTACCCAATCATTCACACCCCACCTCCTTATCAACCCCTACCACCTCTTCCTCCTGCTCCAAATGCCCCACCGGCTCCTCTTGTAGCCGATGATTTACCCGGAGCAGATTCACAGTTTCACTATGACTCGTCTTCTCATTCAGACCCGGATGACGAAGACCGAGGCCCGACTTGGAGATAATACTAACTCCCAGCCACATGCTTCACTCCAATCCCCTATTTCTAGTCATACAAGAAGCCGAACATTACAATCACACCAAAACCCCCAATTGGGATGAAGCTTTACTTCCCTAAAGCCGCAGAATTCTGGAGCCAATTTTCATGTCTACTTAATACAAGTCCCAAACCCCAGGCACAACCCCAATCAACCCGCAGGAGCTAATAATCCCACCACTGTTATGATACATCGAAATTGGGACATCCAAGAATTAAAAGATGTGGTGTCAGAACTGCCAGATCCAAAGGGAGTGGCGGCTTAAAATTTGTTGAATCACTTCAGCAGCTGGATGACATGTATAAACCAAATGCTGCTGAGTGGACGCAGGTGCTGCACAAAGCTAGGCACCACCTGGGCAACAGTAAATCATGGAACCAGAGGGATGGAAATGCTTGGAGATGGGATGAGTCCTTGAATCGTGATAATCAGGAGCCCCAATTTTTAGAACAATGGGAATTATTAAAGACTGCAATTGCAGGAAAATACAGAAAAGGAACAGATTGGTCACTTATATCAACTGCCAAGCAGTGGAAAGATGAGACCGTTGATGAATGGGCCCATAGGATTCAAGACCTGATGGCTAATCATTCTGGTTTGCGAGATAACGAAGATCGAAACCGCTACCATTCCCCTTTTGTTTCGGGTTTAAGAAGTGACATACAGAATAAAGTCAGAACGTCTTGCATAGGCTGGGAAAGTGCTACTTTTGAGGAAGTGAAACGCCATGCTGAGCATGCTGAGAGACAATCTAAACAAAAGAATATGATACAAAACTAAATTGATAGCGCACAGCTTCAATATTACACGGGGAACGGGTAGGGGCAGAGGATTTCAAGGTCGTGGTCGTGGCAACTCCTTCAGATGGAGAGGAAGTGGAAAGGAAGAAGACTCCAACCCTCCATGCCTACTGACCAGTTCACCCAGATACCTAAATCATCAGAACAATTTCACACACCTTACACCTGCTACAACTGCGGTGAAGCTGGCCATTTCAGACGTAATTGCCCAAACAAGCGTTCACCTCCACCACTTCCACTCCAGGAACCCAGTGATATTCCCTGGTCATAGGAATTAGCAGGGACCCCAGCCATTTTTCCAGTTTCCCTTGCTCACTCATCATGCTGATGCAGACCCTTTACTAACTTTGATAGTAAATGGTAAGGAAACTGTTTTCCTTGTGGACACTGGAGCTACCCGCTCAACTTTATCGTTGTTGGAGGTCCCTGCCTCGAAAGACACTGTGAAGGTCCTCACTGCCTCAGGACAACCTCATACTTTATCAGTATCCAAGCCTCTTCAAGTTCAACTGTCCACTGATAGTTCAATTTTGACACATCGATTCCTGTTAAATCATCTGTGTCCAGTTAACTTATTGGGAAGAGATCTCATGACTAAACTGTCTGTTTCAATCTCCTTATCTGAACAAGGATTCTATTGCTCCATTCCTAAGCTCCTGTGCCAAACTCTCCAACCCTCTCGACCTTCTTTTGCTGCCTGGACCCTAAACATTTCCCCACAAATACTCCTTCTTAATGCCCTCCATGCTTTCCCGTCCTGTAATTTTCCCCACCTCCAAGTCCCTGACACTCTTCACTGTACTGCCCAATATTTCCACACTGAAGTTGATATCCCTTGGTTTGAATCTTTTCTCTCCTCAGCCCCTTGTCCAGAGAGTCTTCACATCCCTTGTATTTTCATCTCTCCCACTAAAGCTGCTGCTTCAGTTCACCTTACACACTTACAAAACACTTTCTATTTAGAAGGTGCAGTCCCCCATGTTTCCCTGGCAAAATCTAACACTGCTCGTTGGGTAGAAATTGGGGACTGGGTTGAACAATGTCAAAATAGGACTGATTGGACATACATTGCACCAGGAATTTTTGTCACCCTTGATCACCTGGTTACTAAGGTGATAATCCAAATCGACCTGCCAGTTGTTCGTTCCCTCTGTCACCCGTCTCCTTCTCTGTATTCCTTGCAAAGAGACTCTTTCCCTTGGCTATCTACAATTCCTGACATTCTGTGGTCTCAGGGAAAAAATGATTTTGGCAGAATCGCAAATTGTGAACCTTTAGTGGTCTTCCCAAAGTCATCCTTCCGGCCTCATCGTGCACAATATCCTCTTTCTCCCGAGGCTGAACTCTGGAATTGCTGCTGTACACAAAGACTTAGTTGAACGGGGAGCTATAATTCCTATTCAGTATTCTCCTGTTAACTCTCCCATTCTGCCAATAAAGAAAGCGGATGGATCTTGGCGCTTCGTCCAAGACCTCAGACAAGTCAATTCTGCTATCTTTCCTAGAGCACCGATCGTACCTAATCCTTCCACTATTCTGTCTACTATCCCTCCTTCTGCATGTTATTTCTCCGTTATTGACCTTGCAAATGCTTTCTTTTCTATTCCTGTACACGCTGATTCGCAATTCTGGTTTGCTTTTACTTTTCAAAATCGCGCTGGACCTGGACCGTTATGCCACAAGGTTATACGGAAGCTCCTTGTATATACGGACAGGCGCTTGCTCAAAACCTGGAAGGCTTCTGGCCTAACAGGGAAGTGTATTAATACAGTACGTTGACGACTTATTGCTCTGTAGTGAAACAGAGGAAGCATGCGTGCAAGATACGGAATTATTATTAAGATATCTTGGAAAATGGCCACAAAGTCTCTAAAGCAAAGCTGCAGCTAATTAAAACCACTGTCAAGTACTTGGGGCATGACATCACTTGTGGTACCAGAGCTCTGTCGAAAGACCGCATAACTACCATCCAAAATCTTCCCAGACCGGTCACAAAGCAACAGGTAATGTCTATATTGGGCATTCTTGGTTATTGTCGACATTGGATCCTAAATTTTTCCGAAAGAGCACAGCCCTTACAAATTCTAGCTAACACTGTCGACCTTCCTCTTACAGGTCGTGTACAGTGGAATGAGCAGGCTGAGAAGGCTCTGTGTGATTTAAAAGTGCATTATTTTCTGCCTGCTTTAGGACTCCTGACTATTCTCGTCCATTCACTCTCTTCATGGACGAAAAGGGGGGATATATGAATGCAGTATTAACACAGCTCCATGGAGAAAAACAGAGGCCAGTAGCTTATTTTTCAAAAAAACTAGATCCAGTGGCTACAGGACTTCCGACTTGTCTTAGAGCAGTTGCAGCAACAACGGAGGCTGTGCTGGCAAGCACGGATATTGTGCTCATGAGTCCCCTGACAGTGAAAGTGCCTCACGCTGTTCACTCCATTTTAGTCCAGGCCAAAACCTCACACCTCACTACTGCAAGGGCAATCCATTATCAAAATGTACTCTGTACCCTGTCAAATGTTACTATTGAAAGATGCTCAACTCTGAATCCGGCTACCCTACTTCCCACTGAGGGAGAGGGGGAACCACACAACTGCCATAAAGAAATCACAAAGGTCCTGAAACCCAGGCCAGATCTCCAGGAAACTCCACTAGAAACAGGAGAAGTACTTTATGTGGACGGTTGTTCCTTGAGATTGGACGATGGGACACTCTCCACCAGTTATGCAGTGGTCAAAGGAGATCACTTACTTGAAGCAAATCGAATCTCTTCAAACTTAAGTGCACAAGCAGCTGAGTTAATAGCTCTCACCCGAGCTTGTCAGTTGTCTAAAGGGAAGGTCATAACTATTTACACGATTCCAGATATGCCTTTGGAGTTTGCCATGATCATGGGGCATTATGGAAATTAAGGGATTCAAAACCAGTACTGGTAAGCCCATACAACACCAGAAATTAGTGGAATCCCTTCTCGAAGCTATAACAGAACCATCAAAACTGGCAATAGTTAAATGCCAAGCCCATACTGGGAAACAAAACCCAGTCAGCCAAGGAAATGAACTGGCTGACCATTTTGCTAAACAGGCCGCTTATAATATTACACCAGTCTCTTTATTCCAACAGGAAGATGACAAAGACCCTGATAATCAAATTATTTCTTTACAGAGCTGCCACTGACCGAGAAAGGATAAAGTGGTCCCGAGAAGGATCCCTCTCTGCTGGGGTCTGGATCCATAAACAAACTAACAAACCTTTCCTCCCAAAAGCTTCTTTTCCAGGAATGGCAAAAATCGCACATGGCCTGGATCATGCAGGGAAAGACACTATGACTCAGGATGTCGAGGCATTGGGAAACCACAGGGTTTTCTACATATGCTGAACAATTCTGCCGACGATGTGCACTATGCCAAAGGTTTAATGTAGGTAAAGGTACTCAGGTAAGCCCCGCCGTCACTTCTAACCCAATGGGTCCCTTTGAACACCTCCAAATGGATTTCATTGAGTTAACACCGTCTAAAGGCTACCGTTATTGCTTGGTAATTGTTGATGTGTTCTCCGATGGGTGGAAGCTTTCCCTTCTAAACATGCAGATGCCAAAACTGTGGCTAAAGCTCTAATAAAAGAAATTATTCCAAGATGGGGAATACCACAGAAACTGCAGACCGATAATGGAACCCATTTTGTGAATTCTGTAATAAATGAGCTGACTACTTGGCTCCAGATAAATGTGCATCATTACTGCAAATACCATCCCCAAAGTGGAGGTATTGTAGAAAGATGCAATGGTACCCTAAAATCAAAATTGGCAAAAATCTGTGAGCAGACAAACTTAACCTGGCCAGATGCTCTACCCTTGGCCTTGATGGGGTTGAGAGGAAGAACACATCGGCAGTTGGGACTATCACCATTTGAAATTTTAACTGGACGCCCCATGCCCGTTGGCATGGTTATCGAAATGTTACTCTGCATACTGTGGACAATGATCTTCTCTCTAGTCTTGCAGGTCTCCGAGCCTCCCTGAAGGAAGTCCACGAACAAGTTAACAAGGCTTGGCGGACGGTCCCCACCAACGGAGTTCAAGATCCCCCTTGGAACCTGGATACTGGTCAGAGACACCCGAAGGAAACATTGGCATCAACCTCGCTGGAGGGGACCATTCCAGGTGCTATTATCTACACCTCACGCTGTTAAAGTCGAAGGACTTCCTGCCTGGATCCACATCTCACATTGCAAAGAATGGCATTCTTAGTTCTATTATTAATAACTTCTTTTGTCCCCTTGAACATGGGACAGCGAACTTATGGGGACCTTCCCACACTAACTTTCCAAGTAGGGAAGACTACCTCACTCCAGATTGACTTTTGTACTGTTGCTCCTTGTGGAACCGGCAGCCATGAACAATGGACTAGGCTGAAAAATATGTGTGTGTGACTACTGACTCCACTCATTATGGCAGTAATTGTGAAAATGGCAGTGGGTATTTGCCAATACAGGTACCTATGACTGGGGTTATCAGCCCTGGAAGGCTCAGCAACATGATCTCAAGACAAGGTTCTCTATCATTAAGGGACATACTAGCAGAACATGTTTACATGATAATTGTAACCCATTAATTATCACTTTAAAAGATCCGTCACCTTATGATGGGGGTATTTACATATTAGGGGCAGATGTCTCTGGAAAGATCCTCTTGGAAATTCGTTATTCGAGTCACAGCACCAACACCGATTCTGTCACCCCTACCTCTTTAACCTTCCCTACCACTGTCCTTCCTGATGACTCTCCATCGCACCCTGTGCAGTATTTAAATATTACCTCCTTGTCCTCTACTTTCGCAGTTGAGACTGGATATGGGGACCAGAACCGATGGCTTCAGTGGGTAATTTACTCTGCTAAACAGGTGAACCAATCAAATTGTTATGCCTGTGCTATGGCCCGACCACATCTGGCCACTACCCCTTTTCCTTAACAGACCTATTGCACCCTGCAGGTCTCTGTTGTGTGTTGCAGCTATTTTCCTCCCTGACTCCCCCTAAGGACCCCTTATGTACATCTCTACACCATCTATTCCCTCCTTTTCCCCCTATGACCCCGCCAATGTACCGTTCATACAAGGCCAATTATACTTGTTTTTCGCGAAATGGCCCTGATTCCTTGAACTTCGTTGGTAAACTACCACCTGAATGGTGTCATCAGACCTATAATGTATCCCTCGGCTCAAGCACTCATGAAAATCTTTCTCATTCCTGGTTTTCCTCCCATAATTCCCCACGTGCCGATATATGGTGGATGTGTAGAAGAACATGTTACTCTCAATCCTTCCCCCTGACTGGAGTGGCCGTTGCGCCCTAATCCAATTACTTATGCTTTTCTACCTCTTACCTCTGCACTCTTCTGAGTCAGATCGCCCAGGTAAATCCGGAAACGTCGTTCTACCCTTCAAATGTTTGATTCTAATGTATATATAGATGGTATTGGAGTCCCCAGAGGAGTTCCAAACCAATACAAAGCACGTGATCAAGTGGCTGCTGGATTTGAATCAATTATATTCTGGTGGTCAACAATAAATAAAAATGTAGATTGGATAAATTATCTTTATTACAATCAACAGCGATTTCTAAATTTTACTCGTGAAGCCATCGAGGGCATCCATGAACAACTAGACAAAACTTCTCTCATGACCTGGCAAAACCGGATAGCACTTGATATGCTTTTAGCTGAGAAAGGCGGTGTATGTGCCATGTTTGGGGACAATTGCTGTACCTTCATCCCTAATAACACTGCTCCTGATGGCTCAGTATCTCGTGCACTTGCTGGTCTTACTGCCCTTTCTGTAGAACTTGCAGAAAATTCTGGTATCTCCAATCCCCTTGATGAACTATTTGAACGGTGGTTCGGAATTTGGGCCGGATGGTGTAAAACTATTTTCACCACTGTCCTCATTTCCCTTGCAATCATGGTTATTTGTGGTTGCTGCCTCATCCCCTGTATTCGTGGCCTTCTTCAGAGGCTTATTGACACCTCTCTCACAAAAGCCTATTTTCTTCATGCTGACAATTCCCAAAACCCTGATTACAACCCTTTGCTTTCGGAACTTTCTCCCTCTTCTGAATATGATGATATTATTCCCGATGATTGGGTCTGATCATTCACATGTGCACATATTTTTGTGCAAAAGGGGGGAACTGAGAAAGAAAAAACTTAAACCATTAACTTGCATTCCTTTATGAGGAAAGGCTGACCTCTGCTACTATCAGAAGACCCCTGAAGAATGTAAGATCTTTATGGACTATAAGAATGTTTAAATTGATTCTAAGTGGGTGCAAATACAAGGGTGTATTCCTTAGGAATGCAAATGGCTGTTTATTTCATGTTTTAGGACATTCCAGTATGTCATAAATTAAGATTTATGTATAACCTCAGAATGAACTGCTAGGGGTTTTTTTCCTTTTCTAGGATATAAAAGAGAGAACGTTTTTACTTTAGGTATTCTGCTAAAACCCAAATCAGTCGACTGAGTTGGGAAGAGGTAGTCTCACATTTTCTCTACTCACCAAGAATTAAGAATAAAGAAATTATTTTTACTTTAATTGGGTTTAAGTTCTTCCGTTGTTTTCGACTTCAGCGCTCACAGGTTCAATGGCCAGGGGGGACAGAAAAAACAAAAAAACTCCAGACGGCTGGAGAAAAAATAAAATCTGTAGGGATTCCAGACCATGAGACCGCCCAGTCCCCTCAGCTGAAGGCTGAAATTGATTAAATTCTGCAGGATTTTCAAAGTGCTTTCTCAGACCTTTTTCTGATGATGTACATGAAAAGGTTATTTTATTCCCAAGATAATGGCAAGCAATATGAGCAGTGACTGCACAGGTAAAAGCAGGAAAAGGTGTTCAAGCGAGGACTTTGAGGTTTGTTCTCATAATGTCAGATTATTACATGATATGGTGAATGAACTTAGTTACTCTAGTTGACCGCCAAAACATTTCTACTCCATCTCCACAGTATTTTACTGAATTGGAATATGTTAATCAGAAAAATCAAAATATAAACCAATTGAATAAGATATGAGAGTTTAGAGTTCCTTCACCTCTGCCTTCTCAACCCCTTTTTCAGTCATACCAGTTATGGCTGGTGGCTCTGTCCCCATTTCAGCTACACCCGCCCAACGCCCTCCCCCAAACCACCTTTGCTTCAGTTATGGCAGGTCCATCTGTTTCGGTCAGGCCTGCTGCATCTAGAACATTTTTCATCAATTTGACAGGTCCTCGTTTAATCCTGAAATAAGACACCCATTAAATATTACTGAAGCATATAAGCTAGAATCTTACTAGAGGGTCTAATAGTATTCATGGGACACTGCAAGGAATTCTGGATAGTTTTTTTCTGGTACTATAAATCCGAGTGATTTTGTTCAGTTAGGATTGCTGGTTCTTTCCCTGTTAGAATTTTTATACAGATGACTGGAGCTAATCTTCGTGTGGAAGAGTTTCCTCAACAGATAGAAAATATTTTAGAGTCATGTGAGTGTATTATGGGGATGAATCTCTGATGCTAGTATTATAAATTGTTTGGTGGAGTTAACTGCAATTGCAAGGTCTCCACTCTACTCAATCATGAAACCGTCAGAAAGAAAATGAGGCATTTAATTATTTCTTTCTTTTAACTACGGGAATCAGTTCTCTTTTGACTTTTGTCTGTCTGCTTGCCCTAATGGACCCCCATTTTTATTGTGAAAAGTCAAAATTCTTAGAACTGCCTACATCAACTTTAGAGACAATGTCATCAAACTTGGCAATATTGGCCCATTTTCAATTCATGACACTAGCCTCTCTCTGTGTATGCCATGTACAGGCAAAACTGCATGCCACCAAAATCTCAGTATAATTTCATCTGACTATTAAATTAGCCATCTGAAAAACTATTCAGACACCTCTATGCAATGGCTAACGTATCTCTGTGAAACAGAAAAGATGAACATTCAGCACGCTTTAAACTTTGGGGAGGTAATGAAGGGTTCCTTCGTACTAATGCCATAAAATTGTACCACAAGGTCCGGAGCAATAAACAGATTCACAATTAAGATTTTACTAGACTGGCCCTGTTTAATAAAAATAAAATGTACCTGCTTAGCCACACCACCCTCATTTTTCAACAAGTTGGGGATCTCTGACAGTATTTTAGTTTAATTAAATCTACTGTCCATCCAGTCTCACTTTTCCACGCCTGCCTCTCAGGTTTTGTGAGAAATAAATGTTCACCCTGTCGCACCTGCGCAGAGACAGAAGCTCAGACTGAGGATGGCCGTCACACAGAAGATGAGAGAGCATAATTGGGACTTGGTGCAATGTGGAAATAGGAAATATATATTATAAGGTTATAAAGTATTAAAAGTTCACGAAATTCGGTATTACCCCGAACATACTTCTGAACTGTTCTCAGACTATATCAAGCTTCATTCAAAAGGTAAACAGGAGGCATCAGGTTATCCTACTTGGTGTATGGAGGAAGCATCCTGAGATTGGAATATTAATGAATATTATCAGAAGAAATGCATACAATTGGATCACAATAACATCACCGTAAATCTGACTAAGAGACAGATTTCAAAATTGTTTATAAATTCTCTCTGGGGTAAATTTGGGTAGAAGCCTCTCCATCTCACCACCAGCTTAGTCAAGGATGGAGAAGAATTCTTCGATATATTTTTTCCAAACACTACAATGTTTCTTATTTTTAGATTGCTCAAATACGATGGTATGCCAATGAAAAGTACACCCTATCTGGTGTCATTACTATCATTATTGCTGATTTCACAACTGTTTATGTCCAGGTATAGTTGTATGAGCTACTGGACAGATGGCGGGTGGAGAAGGAAGGGTGTTGTTCCACAACACAGACTCGGTTATTTTTACTTCTAAGCCTGGCCAGCACAGTCCTCCTCTAGGTGACTATTTGGGAGAGCTCACTAGTGAGTTAAAATCCTGGCGATTATATTACAGAATTTGTTTCAGGAACTCCAAAGACTTATGGGTATAAAACAGCTCAAGGCAAAACATGTATGAAGATGAAAGGCATTACCATTTAGCACAAAACAGGTAAAGTTGTAAATATCAAGTTGTTAGCCAAACTAGTTCAGAATTATGTGACGTCTCATGAAGTTCCTCAAGAATTATTGGTTCATGGTAATCATGGTAATTCGATCCATAGATAACTTTAGAAAAGGGTCCTCCACAAAGACTACACTATGTGGTCTTATGGATACTAAAAGAGATTTGGATATTCGACTTCAGCATCCCTTTGCTAAAATTATCTCAGGACTGTCCTGTTCTGGTAAATCCTATTATGTAAAAAAAATTACTGGAACACTCAAATCATGTTGTCTCATCCTTTTCAAAATATAATTTGGTTTTATAGTTGCTGGAAGAAAATGCACAACGAGGTGTCAGTTAAATTTCACCAGTTAAAGTTTATTGAGGGGCTCCCCAAGTCTTTATGCAATGATGAACGTCTCCCTCCTGAGAAAATAAATTTGGTCATTATAGATGATCTGATGGAATCAGCTAGCGAAAGCCAGGAGATAGAAAAGGCTTTCACTAAATACATTCATCACTGGAATCTGTCTATTATTTATTTGGTTCAAAATTTATTTTTTCGGAGGAAGAAAAGCCAGATGATTAATCTTATAACCAATTATATTTCTCTTTCTAAAAAACCCCTGGGACAAATTGCAAATTACTACCTTGGCCGGTCAAATGTTCCTGGGACATGTTAAGTTCTTTTTGGAAGCTTTCAATGATGCTACAAAGTGGTTATCTGGATCTGAAAGCTGCAACCAGTCTGTTTCTGCCTGATTGGTCCGAAGTGTACACCATGAAAAGATAAAAGAAGCTGCTCTGGCTCAAAGTTTCATATTCTGTCATGTGTCGGCCAGAATTAGCAGAAATCTACAACCTCTCAAGGCCTTACTCCACTGCTCTTGTCATCAAAGAAAATATCTGGATCTTTGGATGATTTAATTAAAGCTTTGTCTGAAATAGCCTGTAATATCAAGCAGTTCAAACAACTCAAGAAGCATAAAACATCTGTTAGAAAGAAAAAAAAATGTGACTGAAAACTATCCTTAAAAAAAGAAAGCAATTTTGAACCAGAAAAGAGGCTTTTTGGGGGCTCTTCATCACCAGTTTATTAGCATTAGCAATAGTATAAACATGGAATACACTCAGAAAATATATTTGGTGCCACAGCATGAAATGGCTCTTTTTCAACAAAAGAGTGTTAATGTGAATGATTTCTTGAGCAGCACTGAACGTGAACTGGACAAGGAACTGAGAAACATCCTGCAATGCTGTGATATAGGGGCTGACAAGAACGTGAAACTTTACACTTCTATTTTGCAGAGATATCTAATGTTAGTTTAAAAAGCTGATAAAGAAACTAACAGTCTGACACTCATGTTACCAAAAGAAGAAAATGATGAGGGGGAAGTTAGAAGAGTTAACGCGTCTGAGGACCGGGTTTGGCAAGAGGTTTTGAGAAGCGTTCCTGCAAAAAACAAAGAAAAATGTTCAATTTATTTTGCATAAAATTTCTGTCAACACTATTATCACGTTTTGGAATACCAGTGGAGAGCTGTTATTAGAAGGTAAACCTTTGGTAGGATCCAATATGGTGGATTTAATACGTAACCTAACTGCCTCTCATACAATACCTGAGAGTAGGAGGCCGTGTGGTTGGAAGCAATTTGTAAGCACCATGGCTGGTTTGAACATTCCATTTTCTGTTGTACCTAATGATGAATCGAGAGAACTCCTTGAAAGTTTTGACATCCTTTAACCATCTATTGAAATATTTACAGGTCTCTGCTCTTTGCAGGCAGGGGTACAGATACTGTAAAAACAATGTCCCGGTGAAGGACGCCAGTAGCGAACAAATTTTGATACCATAGCATCGTTATTGTTTACATCAACAGAATACTTTATTACAGAGGTGTACAGAAGTCCTTTTCCTCGCTGATGCAGAAAGAAGAGGCAGAGTCTGCCACATGTGTCCGAGAACCAACTTTGAAGCTGCCTGTTGTTGTAAATGATTTGCTTACAGTTTGTGTTTTGAAAGTAAATAAAGTTTGCATGATTTCCATAAGAAAAAAAAACTCTCCATTACCATCTTCGGTGCGGTAAACCCCCAAACAGTGATGTCCAGGCTGAGTTTGACGGTGAGTATTCACAATGAACATGGCTGGCACTCCGATATTTTTTTTCTGGTAGTTGATTACATGCAAGCACCCCACAGAAATATCCTTATGCGTAGGGATCTTGGGGCAGCAGTTCTGTTAATCGTTTTGTATTTTGTGATGTTTATTAGTAGTCATACAGCTCATTACATCTTTGGTTGATTTTAAAGATGTTGTCAAAAATGGCGTATACTGTTAAATTGAAGGTCCATGGGAGAGGCACGTGGAAGGGTTAGATCAAAAGCAAAAAGAGTATATCCTTGCGAGAACTCTGAACGGGTGACAGACAGAGCTTGATCATTCAAATGCTTTCCAGTGGCCAACACCAGGTTATAGTATTCTCTTGCACTATTGCTGTTCGCAACGTCTGTTTGAAAAGGTTTGGCAGGATTTTTTTCATTGTCCAAGTACAGAGCCTTCTAGTTCTATGAGTTTAGCAAACTTTGTTGTGAAATTGGAAATTGCATTGTTATGGAAAATGTCTGAGGAAGTCACAAAAAAACTTTTGTGCACTATCATATACTGGTGGAGAATGATGGTCAAATTATGGGCGGTATGGATTTTATATCACATCTTGGGTTTGCCTCTCTGGTATCTATCTAGCTATTACATTTTTCTGACCATCCTAGCCATTTGCCTGTAAAATGAATTGGTTTTATTCTTAACTTTCCTAGCCAATATTTCCTCAATCCTGTAAACATCTGTGGAATCGGCTATAATTTTTTTTGAAATTCAGTATCATAAAAGGAGCCTATGATCTCTTCGCCATCATAATCTTTCAGTTTGTATACAGCTGGTGACCTAGGTTGTCTGGTTTTCGAAACCCTAACCGTATCTCCTACTTTGAACTTAAACAGCAGAGGACCCCTGGGGGTTAGTGATGTCATATACGTTTTTGAAATCTTTTCAGGAATTTAATGTGTTTACCTCAGAAGGAGCCATTTTTACGCATTGATGATAGCTTTTGTTGTAAATATACACTAGATCCGGCACTTTGTTGGCGTAGGTTGTCAAATTACACGCGCTGAAATATTTTAGCATGTTAGATTTTTGTGTGCGGTTGAATCTCTTCACCACGGAGACCTTTAACTCATTTCCTGTGGTGAAATGTTTCATTCTGTTCTTCTTTAACAGCTTTTGAAAATCTCGGTTGAAAAACTCTTTACCCTTATCAGTCTGGAGTTTCTTTGGAGTTCATGCTTGCCCGCTTTGTTCTTCAGATCCACTTAGAAAGTACATCAATGCAGGTCAACAAATATTTATAACCTCGGTTATGCTCAGACACACTGGTCATGTCCGATAAATGCATCTGCCATTGTGAATCTATATTAGATACATAAATGTAAACCTTATTTCTCTTAAAATATAGCAGGTTTATGAATTGTATAAGAATATTGACCAGATAACCAATCTGACACCTGAGGATCATTACTTTTCTGACCTGAAGCCTCAAGAGCTTTTTTCAAAGAGTCTTTTCCCCCAAAGGTGCCAAGATTTGCTGGGTTATAATAAACTTTGTTGTGTAACCCTTCATCATCAACGGTGAAAGCAAAATGTCGCCATTTTAAAAATCAATGGTACTTTATTGACAATTTTTAAAAACAATATTAAAATTCAGAGATGCTTTACCGGTCATTTCCAAAAACATAATGTAGCGTTTTCACAAAAAGCCTTTTCCTTTCCACCGCGGCAGGGTGTTGCAACACACCCCCCATACCCATTAGACTGTTAGAGGAGATGAAGGCATACCTCCTGGGTACAAAATACACCACGCTTGTGATAGTTTGGGCATGTGATCCAGCAATGGCAGTCATTTAGTTTCACATGCTCTCCAAATCAATGACATGTAGTGTGATGCCTGGGCCTAAGATGGTGTCACACTACACAACTACCCCAACATTTTTTATCTGCAGTTCATTTACAGTGCATACTGTCAGTTGTATATTGACACAGCACATGTTCAATAAGGTCACTAAAGCAGATTGACATCCCCAGTACCTCAGTCGTAATGCGCTTAAGGTCAGCCTGATCCCACCAACCTCTAAATGGAAAGCGTGACAAATTTAACAGCTGCAGTTGTTATCTCTCGTCACTTCTGTGGGTTCAAACTGTACAAGTCAGAATTGCAATGGGTGACAAATTTCCTCATGGGAGTCTTGTTATGAATCATTCTAAGCAATCTCTATTTGTCTAACAGACAGATTGGTATAGGCTTTGTGTTGCATGTGCATAATAATTAATACTGTGAAAGTTTAGCTGTTGTATAAAAGTAACATGCAATGATGCACCTTTTGAAAAACACAATATAAAACATTTTCACTTGCTAATAATTCTTGAATTTCCTAAACTCAATCAGCTAAAATCAGAAGAGCCGCATAACCAACTAGTCAAATCTAAAATCAGTATAAAGGTGTACTGGCCTCGGAGTGCAAAGTGTTCTTCATTCAGTCTGGAAACAAACCCTAATGTTTTATATCACCATTCAGAAGGGTCACTGTGACTCTTCATTTTTTGTCCCACTTTGCCCTTTGCCATTGGTTAATGAAATAAAACATTAACTCCAGTATTATCTTGTCATGTTTATGCTGCTTTTGGCCAGTGTCGGCCAGTCATTTCAATTATTATAAAAGCAAATTAATTATTATATTATATTATATTATATTATATTATATTATTATATTATATTATATTATATTATATTATATTATATTAATTATTATATTATTATATTATTATTATAAAAGCAAATACTGGAGGCATGTCTAGAGTTTATAGTTTGTAGGTGAATCGGGTCAGTATTGTCCCATGTACTGAGAACAGTGAATTTTATTCCTTTTTTGGAATCCACTTGTTCCAAATCAAAGCTAAGAGGGATTAAAACAGCATTGGTCAGTAACATCTAAAATGGGATGCTCATTATAGTCTTCATCTATCCAACATTTCATTTCTTTCCCACACATAAAGTCGCAGGTAGCACAAACAAGAAAACAGATCACCCTAGACCACCATCTGAAAGCCAGTCTTAAGGGCCAGAAATAGAGTGGAGAGACTCAGATAATAAAAGATGGCAATTGGCAGGTCACAATGTGAATGCTATGTTGAAAAATTGTAACATTAAACAATGACCTGAGCGAGAGGCTAAGAATGAACCAAGTTTGCTGTTTAATTAATCAAGTCCTCTGTCAAGGACGGCTCCGAAAGTTGAATGCTTGAACCAAAGCTTTTTGTTGTTTTGTTTTGTTTTTCCTGTCAAATATTACACTTTAAAACAATGATCAGATTCTTTAATCATAATAATACTTTTTTAGATACTATTGTAGTAAATATAAAGTTTAGAAAGTGAAAACAAAATTAAAAATATTGCTTATGGAAAGAAATGTATATTTAAAATTATATCAGTTAAGGACTATTAGACATAAGTGGGAACTGCCTATGTCAAAAGGAGTATCACATCAGGGAAAGAACATAAGAAAAAAGAGAGGAGGTCATTCAGAGTGTCAAGCTCACTTGTTTAGCTAATAGCTAAGCTGTCCCGGTATCTCCTCCAGATTTTTCTTAAAGGTTGTCAAGGTGTCTGCTTCAACTCCTTTTCTCGATAGTTTCTTCCACAGTCCCAGAGACATATGTCCTGAAGTCCCAGGATGCACTTGGTTGCTCTCCTCTACACAGCTACAAGTATTTGCCTTTTTAACTGTTTCAGTGCACTGCTTAGTTGATTAAGTGGTGTGTCAACATAAAACACTAAAACCTTTTCAGAGGTTGCTCCCCGTATTACAGTGTCTCCCATCTTGTAATTATAATTGATGATCCTTTTGCTTACATTAAACTACATTTTCCAGGTGTTTGCTCAGTTCTGAAGCTTGTCCAGGTCATTGTCAATTATTTTTGATGCCACCTCAGTTTATGTCATTTCTCCAATTTTAGCCTCATCTGCGAATTTGACTACCAGAATAAATGTCATTAATATAAATCAGAAAAAGTATCAGATTCAAGGACAGACCCTTGAGTGACTCCACTAATGACCTCAATCCAAGTTGAGCATTCTCCTCTTATCTATACTCTTTCTCTATGGACAGTTAACCAACTAACTTCTGGTGCCTACAACTTCTAGTTTCAGAATTAATCTTTGGTGTGAGGTGACTGTATCAAATGCTTTTTGAAAATCTAGGTATGTTATATTGTCGACTTAGTTATTATCAACTATCTCAAAAAAAATCTGAAAGATTGGTTTGGCAGGACTTTTCTCTTATAAACCCACGCTGGATGCTATTTAAAATCTTACTTTCATTTAGGTAATTTTCTGATTTATTTCTTATTATTGTTTCCATAATTTTGCATGGCACAAAAGTAAGATGTATTGGTCTGTAATTACTATGATCCATTTTGTCTGTCTTCTTGAAGATTGGAGACACATTTCCAGACCTCTGGTCCTTCTCCTTTCAAAAGGAACTGCTGGAATATGCCTAATAAGGGTTTATAGATGACGTCATTCATTTCTGTCAATAAAATTAGTAAGATCTCATTAGGTCCAGGGTTTTTACTGGTCTTCAATGTATTGAGGGATTGAAGCACATCTGACTCTCCTATTTTAAAATCTATGTACTCAGAGTTTGATTTTACTTTTGCATGAGGCATTCCACTTTATAAATGTTTGGGTGTAATATTTGTTAATTTGCTATTTCCTTCTCATTTTCAATGACTGATGATCCTTGTAAAAATAGGCAATCTAACCATAGAAAGTGGAAATGTTAGTAGAAGCAGCAGAACAAAGACTAAAATAAAAAAAAGAAACCCCTGTAGAAAGTCAGAACCTTTAATGGTACATTGGACATTTATTTACACTTTCCACGTGTTTAAAGGTGGAGTCCTTGAACCATTGGACACTTTTGTGTATGCACACCTCGTGAACATGTGCTGATATGGTCTATTGTGGTATTGGACAGAGAGGTGCTAAGGGTATTCATTTTGGTCATGAAAAACTTTAAAAGGTCAGGAGCTTCAAGTGAAATTATTGAAGAGAGTGAGAACAAGGAAGAGCATAACCACCAAGAGCAGCCATGTCATGTGGTGCAGCAGTGTAACCTTAAAGGACTCAGAGCCACACACTTTGGATGTATTGGCTGGCTTAATCTATGACACCTCCTGAAGCGTGTGTGCTGTACTCATTGATTTTGTCTCACCATTTACTTTAATTTGTACCTGCGCCACTCCCCTGAGTCAGGAGGAAGTGGGCAACACTCAGATGGAGGACGGAGAGCGGAAGATTAATTGATTTATTGTATTTGTGGCTTGTTATTGGAAGAGCAGTTGGAGAGGTGGCTGGGAAAGGGATAATAATCCTTTATTTTATCCTAAGAACATGTGGTGCTTTACTGTGTCTGTGATTTGGGGCTCTATTGCACCCCCTTGCGGTCACACCCTACAATAATAAAAAATATGGTATTAAAAAAGATAAATGGATGGATGGTATTATATAAACAAAATGAGAATTATATAAAGTTATATTAAAATTCTTTCCTAGGGCACAAAGCGGAAGCAGACAATGGCCAACAGTGAGATGAACTGCGTCGTCGAAGAACTCCAGGCTCTCAACATCTGGATCCGGACAGTCCTTAAGAGGCACAAGAACAGGGCAGCAGGATCCATTGTGATACACGGCAGGGTAAACGATGTGAGACACCGACAGTCGGAGATTCTCAAGGCAGACTTCACATGACTTATTAAAGCCACGAAGGAAAAGACCCCGGCTGCAAGAATCTTCATCTTGGGTCCCCTACCTCTCGTTAAAAGATAAATGGATGGATTGTATTATATAAGCAAAATGAGAATTATATAAAGTTATATTAAAATTCTTTCCTAGGGCTCGAAGCGGAAGCAGACAATGGCTGACAGTGAGATGAACTGCGTTGTCGAAGAACTCCAGGCTCTCGACATCCAGATCCAGAAGATTCTCAAGGCAGACTTCATAGGACTTATTAAAGCCACGAAGGAGAGGACCCCAGCTGCAAGAATCTTCATCTCGGGTCCCCTACCTCTCGTTAGATAATCGAATGAGTACTACAGTCATCTGTTGGCGTTAAACATCTGGCTAAAAGGCTTCTACAAAAGTCAAAACTTCAGGTTCATAGACAACTGGGACCTCTTCTGGAAGAGGCCACATATCTTCAAGTGGGATGGTCTTTATTCTAATAGATTAGGAGCTCGGGTCCTCTCCAAAAACAAGGTAATTCGTCTCTCTTGACTGCCTATTTTTACTCGTAACCCTTTCCATAATGCTCTGCTAGGACGTGACAATTCAGTAACAAAATTTTCCTCCAAAGTGCACTGTATTAATACTGTAATAATTAACCTCAATGCATGTAAAAAAAACTAGGCAGTGCGGCATAAATGCGAATAACTTAATTACAATTACACCTCTTGATGAACAATGTATTAAAACTATTAGAACAGATTATAGATCAAATAAAAAATATGCACAGAGCGGCAGTAATAAAAATAACTTAATTTCTATCTCAGTCGTGGTCTGTGGGGAGTCAGCATGGGTTTTGCTCGAAGTATTGTAGTTTTCCTCACACCCCCAAAGTTGTGCCGGTTGTCTTAGTGCAAGAAGCTGTTATTCTGAATTATCCTTGCGAGGTTAGATAGTGTGTGAGCAGGCCCTGATGTGAACTGGCATCCTGACTAGGGCTGATCCCTGCTTTGAGCTCAGTGCTGCCATGATAGGTTCCCGCTCACTGCAACATTAAATATAATTAGGTGAGAATTTTACATTGGAACAAAAATTCATATTTTGGAGTCTACTCATGATCAATATACAACATCCCACAAGTAAATTTCTATTTTGTTTTGAAGAACACAAATTAGTAGGTCTTATGTTCTACACCCCTGTGAAGCTAGCTGTTGAATGGATTATTCACGGCAAAAACAAAAATAATTTTTCTGAAAAATTCTGGAACATAACAAAACAGAGACTTCAACAAATTGAGTCAGCAGTCCAGTTGTCTGGACTCTACTCCAATTACAGTAGATTCTGGAAATTTTAATAACACAAGTTATGCAGTAAATTTATTGTTAAAATGTGAAGAACTGAAACTTCTGTCCATCTCTCAGACTTCTGTTCATCCTCTCTCTTTCAACTACTTGGTCTCAGTGTATCTGCAAAAGTGGATAAAACTCAGAGGTTTCATTTACTCTGGGTGGGATAAAACACAAGCATCTTTCTTAATACAGTTTAACACAGGAGAACTTACAGAAGATGAACACATTTTGAAATGCTCATGAAATGAATTTGACAAACCTGTCTGGATGAGCTTTCACACTTATATCCCAATGATAGCATTGCATCTGGCTCAGATCCCTGTGCTTGTGTCTCAGGTTGGGTTCAGAGGAAGTCCATATAATTAAGGAAGCCATGCATGGAGGGCACCGGTCAGCGTTTTTTTGTTTTTTTTGTGACAGGTGCAGATGGTGTGTTGAACACTGTGAGGAGACAAGACATATGTTCAGAGTATAATGTGAGCCAGAAAGGAGAGATGAAGGAAGGAGTTTAGGAGCAGACTGATCTGTGACCAAGAGAAGAGGAAGAGCCTAAATAATTAGAAATAACAGTAAACAGCTGATAACCAGAAGACTAAGAAAGAATCAGAGTTGAGCAAAGGTTACAAAGATTTTGTCACTAATTTAATCGTTTTTCTCCTTAAAGGAATACCTACCTTTTGTTCAGATTCCCACCCACCCCCTTTTTTGCTTAAGACTAACCAGCCTGTCAAAGTAGGACCTGCCCTTTAGCTCTGGGATGCACTTGGCTGCCCTCTTCTGGATGGTTTCAAGAGCTCCTATGCATTCTCGCCAGATTGCTAACCATAACTGCAAACAATACTCCAGATGCAGTCTCGCTAGCATATTATCAAGGCCAGGCAGGATGTCTGTTACTTTATATTCAACTGTGTTTTTGCAATATAACATTTTCTTCTATTTGATTAGCATCCCAGAATCTCTCTTTCTGAGAGCGTAAGTAAAAATGACTGATGAAATGTTATCTATTGAAATAAATGTAATAATGATTGGTAGTATTCCCAGGCAGCAGGGGACACCACAGTGGGGTTAAGAGATATCTTGGACAAGTGGTTACTGAAAACGTTCTTAGTAAAAAGCCTATGGTGCAGTTAACATAACTTCTGGCCTCGGTGTCTATCATTGAATATCAGCCACAAATTACCTAACATAGCATGGATTACATACAGAGCAGTAAGTCAAAGACAGAGAATATGTGCAGGCTTTTTACTAAACCTTCTGAAACAATAGAACATGAGAACAATCTAGATGAGAGCAGGCCATTCAGCCCAGCAAAGCTCACCAGTCCCATCTACCTAATTCTAAGATAACATCAAGACTAGTTTTGAAAGTCCCTAAAGTCTTACCGTCTACCACACTACTTGGTAGCTTATTCCAAGTGTCTGTCGTTCTTTGTGTAAAGAAAAACTTCCTAATATTTGTGCAAAATTTACCCTTGAGTTTCCAATTGTGTCCCCGTGTTCTTGATAAACTCATTTTAAAATACAAGTCTTGATCCACTGTACTAATTCCCTTAATAATTTTAAACACTTCAATCATGTCACCTCTTAATCTTCTTTTGCTTAAACTATATAGGATCAGCTCTTTTAATCTTTCCTCATAATTCAACCCCTGTAGCCCTGGAATCAGCCTAGTCGCTCTTCTCTGGACCTTTTCTAGCGCTGCTATGTCCTTTTTGTAGCCTGGAGGCCAAAACTGCACACAGTACTCCAGACGAGGCCTCACCAGTTGCTTTGCAGAATTTTTCTTTTCAATCACTAATATCAGTATTTCAGAAATAGTCTTATGAATGATAGCATGTGGAAGAGAGAGGGAATATAGCCAAGCTAGCATCATGTGCCTTAGCCTGAGAAATTCTTGATCTAGCAGTCAACAGAGGTGTCTTACCAAGAAGAGAACTTGGAGCATATGGTGACCATCAAGCCAGAATTGTCAGGCTTGACATTGAATCTGCAGTCTAACATTCTCCAAATTGTGCTGACTTGGTTCATAATGGACACCTGATACAGTGTGTAGAACAAGTTACAAAGTAGGATGGCCTGCTGGTCAAAAATATCCTTATATTCTTAATAAGACAAGCAGCTGTTTACTCTTGGTGCCTTCATATTTTGACATTTTTAAAAATGTTACAGTGGGGATTGATGAGCTATGGTTGTGTTGGAAAGCCTTTTCTTGTCAAAATGTGTTTTTCTATAAACGTTTTGTGGTATTCTCATTTTTCTATCATATGTCACATTTTGCGTCATAGTGTGATGTTTTGTCTTGTATTTCAATTAGGTTGTGTTTTCATGAACAGTGTGTGCAACTCAGCTGCCTGTGGCATGCTTTTAAAATGCAAAAGAATGAAAACTTAAACTTGTAAGAAATAATGACAGCAGTTGCTGTAATCCAAAAGTAAATCAATAAAGTAGGGAACAGGCTATGCATGAAATAGCACATCCAAAATGTGAAGCAATGTTCAAGGAAAAGGTCAAAAATGGACAATTCCAATAAAAATCTGTTGGAGAATATAATTTTATTATTGTAATGGTAGTATTCAAGAATGTTCAACTAAGGTGTTAAAAGCATTGTCTAAGATGGAATGAAATTTAAATAATCAATGTAACTGCATTAACATTTGCAGTGCGCCATTTACTGGATTGTATTTGGTAATGCATATTAGGCCACTCACTGCATGGAGTTTATATGTTCTCTCCCACGGTTTCCTCCCACTGTCTAAAGACATGCAGGTTAGGTGTGTGCTTGTGTGTGCTTGGGGTGTGTGTGTGTGTGTGTTAGTGTATGTGTGTATGTGTATTGGTTTGAATCCTACCTGACAGGGAGAAAATATTTTGTTAGTTGTGGGAATTACAACTCGAAGACACATGATATCCTATATGGTGTTCCACAAGGCTCTATCCTGGGTCTGCTGCTCTTTTCGACTTACATGCTTCCGTTAGGTCAGATTATCTCAGGGCACAACGTGAGCTACCACAGCTATGCTGATGACACACAGCTGTACTTATCAATAGCACCTGATGACCCCGATTCTATTGATTCACTAACACAATGTCTGACTAGTATCTCAGAATGGATGAATAGTAATTTTCTCAAGTTAAATAAAGAGAAAACTGAAATTTTAGTGATCAGCAATAATGGATACAATGAGGCTATTAGAAATAAACTGGATACATTAGGATTAAAAGTCAAGACGGAGGTAAAAAGCTTAGGGGTGATTGTTGACTGTAATCTGAATTTTAAATCACATATTAATCAGATCATTAGGACAGCATTTTTTCACTTAAGAAACATAAGTAAAGTTAGACCTCTTTTATCACTGAAAGATGCTGAGAAATTAGTTCACGCGTTTGTTTTCAGTCGACTAGATTACTGTAATGCACTCCTCTCAGGACTACCCAAAAAAGATATAAATCGTTTGCAACTAGTGCAGAATGCAGCTGCTAGAATCCTAACTAGGAAAAGAAAATCAGAACACATTTCTCCAGTTTTGATGTCACTACACTGGTTGCCTGTGTCATTCAGAATTGACTTTAAAATTCTGCTTATGGTTTATAAAGCCTTAAATAATCTCGCCCCATCTTATATATCGGAATGTCTGACACCTTATATTCCAAATCGTAACCTCAGATCCTCAAATGAGTGTCTCCTTAGAATTCCAAGAACAAAACTTAAAAGAAGTGGTGAGGCGGCCTTCTGCTGTTATGCACCTAAAATCTGGAATAGCCTGCCAATAGGAATTTGCCAGGCAAATACAGTAGAGCACTTTAAAACACTGCTGAAAACACATTACTTTAACATGGCCTTTTTATAACTTCATTTTAATCGTAATTTAACTTAATCCTGATACTCTGTATGTTCAATTCATCATAACAACTATTCATGGTGGCTCTAAAATCGGTACTGACCCCTACTCTCTTTTCTGTTTCTTTTTCCGGTTTCTTTGTGGTGGTGGCCTGCGCCACCTCCACCTACTCAAAGCTTCATGATGCTCCAACAATGATGGACGGATTAAAAGGAAGAAGTCTACGTGACCATCATCATCATCAAGCCCTTCCGTGAGAACCCTAAATCCAAAGAGGACTGTTTCATTTATGTTAGGTAGAATGCCCAGAGGGGACTGGGTGGTCTCATGGTCTGGAATCCCTACAGATTTTATTTTTTCTCCAGCCGTCTGGAGTTTTTGTTTTTCTGTCCCCTGGCCATTGAACCTTACTCTTATTCGATGTTAATGTTGATTTATTTTGTTTTATAATTGTGTCTTTCATTTTTCTATTCTTTAATATGTAAAGCACTTTGAGCTACTGTTTGTATGAAAATGTGCTATATAAATAAATGTTGTTGTTGTTGTATGTGTGTGTGTGTGTGTGTGTCTGTGTGTGTGTGTTAGTGTGGGTGTGTGTGTGTGTGCATGGGCGTGTATGTGTGTTAGTGTGGGTGTGTGTGTGTTAGTGTATGTGTGTGTGTGTGTGGGCGTGCATGTGTGTGTGTCTGTGTGTGTGTGTGTGTGTGTGTTAGTGTATGTGTGTTAGTGTGTGTGTGTGTGTGTGTGTGTTAGTGTATGTGTGTTAGTGTGGGTGTGTGGGTGTGTGTGTGTGTGTGTTAGTGTGTGTGTGTTTGTGTGTTCGCTCTGTGATGGACTGTCACCCCGTCCAAGGGATTGTTTCTGCCCTGCACCCAGTGCTGACTGGAATTGGCTCCAGCACCTCCCATGACCCCCGTTTAGGAATAAGCAGGTTAGAAAATGACTGACTGACATATAATACTAAAATGTATTGCATTTGTCATTCCAACAGATAGCACATAATGCATTGTAGTAATAAAATTCATTGTTGCCTATGTTTCTGTTATATACCATTTAGTATGGGATTTGTTTTAATGTTTGTGAAGCGCCATCTGTTGGAATGACAAATGAAGTGCATTTTATTACTAAAACCGTTTGTGATGCAACACCTTTTGGAATGAGATATAGCAACCAGACTGACATACAGACACTTTTATTAAGATGGATATTTTATGATATTAAACTAAAAGTGCTTTTATTTTTGTTTCTTTCTTATTTAAACTTTTGTATGTCTGTGGTATCAGCTTATCTAAACCACACAAAACAGAAAAGGCTAGTAGACAGTGAACTTTCTGGAGAAGACAAGTTTGCAAAGAAGAATCATTCCACTGCAAAAGGGCAAAAAGGTAAAAACTTTAGAAAAGATTAAATGGTTCTTTGATGGACATTCCACATGTGTAAAAAGTGAGACTTTCGACCCATTGGATACTATTAATTCGATATCATGTACTGATATAATCTATCAAAATGACATTAAATAGAAATAGGCAAGGGGTGCACACCTTGACCAAGACAAGCTTTTAAAATTCAGCAGCTTTAAGGAAGTAGAAGCCGAAGCTGGAAATTTACAGCTGCCAAGGAAAGTCATGCTGCAGCAATGCATCCCTAAGACACTGAATAGCACACACATTTTCTGTTCTGGTCACTTTGATCTTTAACAGCTGCTGAAACATTCAGGTTGTATGGTGATTTGCCACTTCGATCTGCTCTGCTTCTTCTTTTGGCACATTAAGAATGTTTAAGACTATCATGGCTGATTCAGGTTTCTGAACTTGCCCCCTGCTTGCATGATGCTCTGTCCAGTTTCCTGGCATCTAGAGACTGGGGGAGAGGGGGACATGGGGTCACAGCAGCCGTCTGCACTGGGTGAAGTCAGACCAGAATCCTAGAATGTAAGTTATCTCCTTCTCAGCCCAGTGAATGTATGAATAAGAGCATATAAGTTATTGTCCTGGAAGGATAAAAATCATCATATTCTAACTGCAGGCACTATATTAAAAGCAAGCTTTGTGTTTTACAATGTTATTATATTCCCTAAAATGAACCTTTTAAGAGGACTGGAAGAATCAGCTACATACCTGTTACCTTTAACCTCTTACCTGACTCACTGCCCATATCATACTTGGGACTTCTAATGGCAGGCTGCTTGCTGAATGGGACTCTCTTTTATTTCCGAACCATTACCTCGACTCAGCTCAATAATGGATTCTCTCACCGTAAGCACTTAGGGAACTGCAGCCAAACAAGGAAAAGACAATCCAGCCCCTCGGCTCACTGGATATAATAATTAGACAAAGGCACTCACTTTTGAACTTTTCCTCTTAAGGTTATATTTATTTTCATTAAAACCAATAACAACATATATAAGGTGATACACAGAATCATAAAACCTGGGTGCTTTAAATCTTTATTGAGTCCAAGCAACAGTAGACGCTGATGATCATTTCACTCCCAGAAGTCTTCTCTTCTTGCAGGTTATGTGTTTTCAAGCAAACCAACAGCACAGCAAGTAAGTTATAAAGAAGTCTGGCAATTTTAAACCAGCAGCTGAGAGAGGGGAGGAAAGGGTCCCTCCAGTATCAGCTGTGCCCTTCACTCACCCAGACAGGACACACACACACACACACCGGTAGCAGAGCATGTTGACATTAACTTTCACAGTTTCTCACGGCAGTAGAAAAGGTTTCTTACATTGGTATCACCAGAAAGTTCCAGGTCGGTTTTCTAAGATTCCCAGCTAAGTATAAAGCCATTCCTTACCATACTGTTTCTTGCAGAAGTCTGTCCCAGCAAACATAGAGCACAAGACTGGAAAAATCCATGGACAAGGCAAACACGCAGAAACACACACACACACACACCAGGACCAGTTTAGCATCTACCTGACCTGCATGAGTTTGGACTCTGGGAGGAAACCAGAGCACCTGGAGAAACCCACGTAGACAAGGGGAGAACATGCAAACTTCATGTAGGAAGGACACAGGATGTGACCCCTGGTCTACTTACTGTGAGACGGAAGCATTACCACTGCTCCGCTGTGCCGTCCTAATCACAAAGCATCAAACTTTGGAAGGAAATAGGCACGAAAACAGCAAAGTACAAGTAAATCTGATGAACTGTTTGTCATCCTCCACAATGCTTAGTTTAGCTATTAGCACATTCATTTTGCTCATTTTAATACCACAAGTCAACTCACACATTTTTCTGTTGTTGGTGACGCAGATGACTCAAACGTACCACTGTGCGCATGAGTGCCGTTTTGGAGGACAGACACGTTCACATTACATTTAGATATAACGGTTTCCCGTAATTATGATTGTGAACCATCAAGATATAGAAATCCGATCTGAGCAAAAAATCAGAACTGACCACTGAAGCTTGTAATGTAAACGTAGTCTTAGCGCTCAATCTATCAGACAGACTCTGTCCACCTGAATGCTGGAGAGCACAGTCCATGCTTCAGTCTGAGGCCTGAATTTAAACAAGCTGTCTGTCTGGGATGATACCATCTTTTGAGACAAATGTTTTTGTTGTTAATCTTTATTTTCAAATTCAGAAAGTATTATGCAAGGATGTATTTTTATTTAGAACTATGCATCCCTTTATATATAATATTACTGTGAAGTCACGTCTCTCAAATATCTTGAGCGATTAAAGTAATTCTCTAGATATTTGACACCTAGTGTTGGAAAATTTGTTGCTTACTTTCTCCCAAGGTTAGTAGGCTAAGGCAGACATCCCAGCAGAGAACAGCGTGGCTGGAAAAAAATGCATCATTGGTTGGTAAGTGGCACTAACCGTAGTGTATTAGCCTTCGTGTGTCCAGGTTATTCTCAGGGTCCTACCTTGAGCTTGACAAGACTGCGGAGCCCCCTTCTTCAATACCTGATGGCCAGCCATAAACAACTTACAGGCACATTTAATAAAAGTAACTTCTTTGTGCCAAGAGATTTGACCACGCCCGGGGCTGGAAATAAAACAAAGAGAAGATGACAAAGTAGAACATCATACAGAATTCAAAAACGTTAGTACAATACGCATGCAGAGCAGGTTAGAGATAATGGAAATATGAAAATTTGAAGTGTCCTAAAAGGATAGTAAAGATCAGCATTAGCGCAAACAAATGAAAATTATTACTTGGTGAAATAACGGAACAGTGAAAAGAGATCGAATATATTGTTTGAATTTAAACTTTAAGTTGGAGACTTGTAGACTGTCTAATTCATGTTGCCATCAGGGAAAAAAAAAGTGGTGTTTCTTCCCAATGAAGAGGCGTATCCAAGAGAATTAAAAGATTTGTTGTTTGGTGAAATCCTGCGAGAGAAAATTTCAAGCATGCACACAGTTCAATCATTTCTCATTTGTGTGAATGCTATTGTCAGACACATTTCTTGCAGAGAGAAAGAAACTATATTCACTCACGGGCAGTTATACATTGAGTTGTCTCAATGTAATTCCAAACACGGAATCAAAAGTCAAAGCGATATTGATGAAAAGGTAAAAGCAAAAAGAGATTGAATATATTGACATAGGTGATATATCCAGCAGCTAATCGAGCAAAGAGGAGGTAAAAAAACACTATATTTGTTTTCTATTGTATCACCGTTTAAGAGGGGGTCTCGGAGGAGCCACCGCATCTCCTTGGGGTGCGTTCAGCCCCCCTCTTCACAACGTGAGCAGCAGATACATGAAGTGGCTGGCACATAGCGCTGGCCCGGGCACAAGGGGGTGGTCGAGCGAAGCGAGAAGGGGAGAAGCCCCCTAGTTTAGTAAAAGTAACTTATTTTTTCAATGATTATTTGCATTCATAGGACATCACACACAGTATAATAACTTTGTTATACACCCTGAGTAGATAGTACATTCTACATTTTACACAATGATAATTTGTGTTGGAGTTGACAATGAGCTGACAATTGGGAAAAAAAACACCATAGCCTACACAATCTCTGATTTCAAAGATAAATTTCACAATAATGTGCTCTACGACAATGCAAATTGAGAAATAACGTGAACATCAGTTGGATGCCTTCCTTCCCCACAAACAATGATAAGAATCACAGCCATTTGCTTACTCTAACTAAAGCCAACGTGATTTTGCCAACATTCAATGTATGGCACTACTACTGCTGAAGCTGAAAAGCTGGCCTCTAAAGAATGAGAGCTGCAGCCGGCATTGAGGTGCATCTGAACAGTTCTGTAAAACTGAAAACAATGGCCCAGCCATCAACATTATCTGTGCTTAATATCCTAATTCAAGAAAATAATACAGGTCAAGTGCCTTGAGCATGGGAAAGGCGCTATATAAATAAAATTATTATTATTATTATCATTATTATTATTATAACGCCTACCAGACCTTCTAAATAGAGCAGAAACCACATCTAGAAAAAAAACAGAGAAGGAAAATAATGAATAAATGAGTTGTCCTATCTTACTTCTGATACCCAAAGGTCATATGAAAAGACAATTTCCCCTTGGGGATTAATAAAATGTTCATTGCAGAGGCTTCTGTTATAACCAAACATTGAACTTACCACAACAACCAGGTTGAGCTTCTGAGACTCAGTTGCCATTATTATGGACTCTAACCCAAACTTTGAATCACATATTAACCATACTAATAGGGTTACATTTTTTTTTATTTAAGGAACACTTTAAAAGTCAGACCTCTTATGACACGGCAGGATGTGGAGAAATTAATCCACGCTCTTCTTTGTAGTTGACTAAATTATTGTAATGAACTCCTAACTGGTCTACCTTAGAAAGAAATCAGTCATCTGCAGTTAGTCCAGAATACAGTAGCGAAAATCTTAAGCAGAAAAAGAAAATCTGAGCACATCTCACCAGTAGTGAGGCCAGCATGACATCACAGAGCTACGGTAGTCAATGTTGCATGAGTCAGCCACCCACCCCCAAGTATATATTGCTGATCCTAGTAGTGAACTTAAAATTAGCACAAAACTTGTGAATACATTTAAACAAAAAATGTGCATGCAGAAGGAAACTGGAAATCTGTCTGTGTATTTATGACTTAAAGGTAATGTCTTTTTGTAGAACTTGTATGTGTTCTGTGTGCAATACTTGAGCCTTCGATAACAGTAGTTTCCCAGAGTGCTGTGCAGTTGATGCAAACAGGAAGGAGTGAAGAATCCACATGGTTTGTTACCAGTGGCAGTAAGAAAATATAAGCATCAGGGATAAAAAAAAGCAAACTATAGTTTTCTGTTCTAGTAAGGTGAGCACCTGCCATTGAATCTATGGGATGCACACCTTATTGAATTCATGCTTCCTGTCTGCAAGAAATTTTACTGTTCGGATATTTAATCCTGTTAATTTTATTTCAAGGAGAGGTTAGAACTGCTGCCTCACAGCTCAGGTCCCACTTTTGGCCACAATATTTGGTTCAGCACAGTTGGACATTAACCATCTGGGACACTTTTGCACCACAATAATTCACTCAAAACTAGTTAAGTTTTAAGTTATATTCCAAATCGTAACCTCAGATCTTCAAATGAGTGTCTCCTTATAATTCCAAAAGCTAAACTTAAAAGAAGTGGTGAGGCGGCCTTCTGCTGTTATGCACCTAAAATCTGGAATAGCCTGCCAATAGGAATTCGCCAGGCTGATACAGTAGAGCACTTTAAAACACTGCTGAAAACACATTACTTTAACATGGCCTTCTCATAACCTCATTTAAATTTAATCCTGATACTCTGTATGTTCAATTCTTCACAATAACTATTCACAGTGGCTCCAAAATCCATACTGACCCCTACTCTCTCTTCTGTTTCTTTTTCCGGTTTCTTTGTGGTGGCGGCCTGCGCCACCACCACCTACTCAAAGCATCATGATGCACCAACATTGATGGACTGAAAGCCAGACGTCTACGTTACCATCATCATCAGGTCCTTCCATGAGAACCCTAAATACAAAGAGGACTGTTTGATTTATGTTAGGTAGATTGCCCAGAGGGGACTGGGCGGTCTCGTGGTCTGGAACCCCTACAGATTTTATTTTTTTTCTTCAGCCTTTTTTTTGTTTTTTCTGTCCACCCTGGCCATCGGACCTTACTTATTCTATGAATTAATGTTGACTTATGTTTATTTTTTATTGTGTCTTCTATTTTTCTATTCATTTTGTAAAGCACTTTGAGCTACATTTTTTTGTATGAATATGTGCTATATAAATAAATGTTGATTGATTGATTGATTGATTGATTCTCCTTCTCGTTTACTTCAAATCATTTTGCTGAGTTCGGTGAAGTCATTGAAAATTTCCATGATTTCACAAAACTTGGGCAAATTCAGTGGGGTTTGCTCCTCACTACTTACCAGTCATAGCATCATTACATTGGCTATCTGTGTCCTTTAGAATCGATTTTGAAGTTTTTTTTTTAAATACTATTAATGATATGTAAAGCTCTGTATAATAACAATAATAATAATAATATTTTTTTATTTATATACCACCTTTCCCATTCTCAAGGCACTTTACAGAGTCACAGAAAGAACAGCAGGGTATACAGTATGTACAAGTACATTTGAAACAAATATTTTCTGCATATAACATTAGAACAGATAAATACAGGATATAGAAAGCAATGAATTAATAAATAAACCAGAGTAAAATACTAAATTCAATACTAAGAGCCTAAGCAAATAATTTGTGACTTAATACTGTAAGAGTTGAATTTGAACCCTGGTGAAATGTGCATCTAGCATGTGTCTGACTCTCATATCCTTCTGAACTATTATTTTATTATTCACTATGATAAATGCATTTTGGTTATTTTTATTTAAAGTTTAAAAGGAAAATGTTATAGTTTAAGGTATAATCATTGTTCTATTGTTATGCGCTAAAGGTTCATGTTGATGGCAAACTTAGGAAGCATAAGGTTCACGTACTCCCAATCAACCTAGTGGACGGGATTAATTGTGGTTATTTAAAGTATCAATGTTTGTCATGTCCCATTAGCAACTGGGTGTAACCAATCATGTTAAAGGTTTTCTGATTCTGTAATGAATTCCTTTGAATAGTGATGTAATCAATGAATTACGTGTATATAAATATAGCGTAGAGGACACTCTTTTCTTTGCAGCACTTGCTAATTAGACATGCTGTTGCCTCTTGCAAGGTTTAGATAATAAAGAATAATGATTGACGCTTTCTCCTGCCTGTGTTTTATTGCTTAAACCAGGGCATTCCACTGAAGAGTGTCCGTTAAAATTGTCTTCCACAATACACACACAAATTAGCCCTAGCATCTAGACAGAGAGGAAGACTGAACGAGGAGGCGGAATGTCAGGTTAAGTTAAATGCCTTCCTGAACAGATGAGTTTTGTTGTTTTTTAAAAAATGAATGGAGTCAGCTTATCTCATTAATTTAGGGAGGTCATTCCAAAGTCTGGGTGCTATACACCTAAAGGCCCTGTCACCCACAGAGTACAGGTTAGTGTGAGGCACAACAAGATTGTCAGAATCAGAGAACCTTAATGGACAAACAGAGCAGAGTGATGGAGAAGGTCACTGATGTAGCCTGGTGCAAGGCCATTTTAAGCTTTGCAGGTTAATGATAGAATTTTATATTTAATCCTGTAAGACATGGGGAGCCAGTGGAAATGAAGCAGGATGGGTATGATGTGCTCATTGTTGCTGGTCCATGTTAGGACTCTTCCAGCAGAGTTTTGAATCAACTGTGATATAAGATTAGAAGGGGCACCTCCCAGCAGCTAGTTACACTAATCGATGTGGGATGAGATAAAAGCATAGACATGTTTCTCAGCATTAGAAAAGGAGAGGAAGGAGCGAACATGTGATATGTTACAGGGGTGAAAGTAGGAAAGTTTCTTAGTGTGGTTTATGTGGGTGGAATAAGACAGGGAGGAATGAAAAATTACACCAAGATTCCTTGCATTAGAAGAAAGTCTAAAGAGATCACCATCAAGAGTGACTGAGAAGCAGCTCATTTTCTTAAGTTACACTATAGTGCCAATTTGCAGGAGTTCAGTTCTGTTGAGGTTTAATTTTAAAGAGTTCTGCTCCATCCAAGTTTTTAATTTCACTGAGGTATGATGTGAGCTGAGAAAGCTCTGAGGAGGTTTCACATTTAACACTGAAATAGAATTGAGTATCATCTGCATAAAAATGATAACCCAGTCCAAAGCTACGAATGATATGGCCAAGGAGAAGCATATAAATACAGAAAAGCAGAGGGCCAAGGACAGAGCCCTGAGGAACTCCTTGTGTGATAGGTGCTGAGCTGGATCTGCTGTTGACAAGACTAACAAACGCTTGCCTATCAGTCAGATAGGCCTTGAACCACTAGAGGGCAGTGCCAGAGATACCCAGCATGTTCTCCATTCTGGACATTAGAATGTCATGTCTGACAGTGTCAAATGCTGCACTGAGGTCTAACAGAATTAATATGCTGGTTTGTCCAGAGTCTGCTGCCATAAGCAAATCATTGGTTACTCGAAGCAGAGCAGTTTCATAACTGTGCTTCGAAACCAGATGGAAAGGGTTCCATTAAATTATTAGAAGTTAAGTAATTGGTGAGTTGGGAGGCTACAACACACTCAAAAACTTTTGACAGAAAAGGTAAGTGGGAAATAGGCCGAAAGTTGTTAAGATCGTCTAAGACTTTTTTAACATGGGGGTTACAGAAGCGATTTCAAAAGTGAGCGGCACAGAGCCAGTGTCAAGGGATGAGTTTATTATTGTTGTGATTGTTGGGATTATGGCATGAAGGGAGGATTTAAGAAGTGTGGTGGGGATGGGGTCCAGTACACAAGTAGTTGGCCTCATCTTACAATTAAATTATTTAGATCTTTAATTTTGTTGCAGAAAAAGTGGAGGAATTTTCACAGACTTCAGTCAAGGAGGCAGTTGGGACAGATGCAGGATAAAGTAGCAAAATAACACAACCTGAGTAATTCAGCAGTTTTGATTGCTTCCAGCAGGGGATGCTTGCTCTCTGGGAATGAGTTCTCTTTGTGATTGCGATATGTTACTTAACCTGAATCTATATAGATATATCAAAAAAGATGATACCCCCCCTATGGATACTTCTGTAAGAAATCAAGTAGGAGAATAGCTTTAATGTCGGCTTACACTGCAGATAGTACAAAGACAAATGAAATCAGTGACAACATCCAGACGGGAGTGGGGGCCCAAGGAGTGGAGTCTGTCAGTGTCGTCATTGCAGATGCGGAAAGCAATTTTAGGAACAGGTGGTGACGTCTTTCATCCATTCGTTGGCTTCAAAGGTGTGTTGGGCAATGTGCCAAGGCTTTATACTTTTTCTACATGTCCAGGGCACCCTTTAGATGAGCATGCAATTCCAAAAAAGGCAACAATGCTTAAACAAGGATACAATTCCATGCTGACTTCACAGATAGAAATACACGGTTACAGCATCTCACACCCTGACTGCAAGTTGTCCATCTGCTTGTCTGGCAATACTATGTGAGCCCCTGTGCTTAATCTAGCTATGTATCAGCTGTGCATGTGAGCAGAAAAAAGAAGATTGATAAGATATATTTGCACAGAGCATAGTGACATATTAAACTTATGATTACACTTGCCTAGGCTACCAGATGGCTCTCTGTCATAGTATTGGTTGATTGGTCTCTGGTTTGGTGAGGTTCAGCATGGCAGTCTGCATGTACGTAGTTGCAGAGACCAAAGAATGCCTCAATTTATTAAGCTCAAATGGTCTTTGACACTCCTCATGGGTCAGCGGGGTATCAGAGTGCAGGGACTCCCCTGGTTCATTCTAGGTTTTTTTTTGGCATGACTCAGCCCTATTACAATCCCTGGCTTTTAATCTCAGCCACTTGTATTCCCCAAGGTTAGAGAGATGTGCCATACTCCCCACATATTTTGCAATGGTTCCGCCAAGCTGCATCAAGTAGCTATACCGAGGATGAACCCAGATGAGTGAGAGAGACGTTGACAAAATGTTAAAAAATAACAGTTCCTAATTAAAAACAATGTGATCTCAATAAATATTAATTCTTATCAAATATCATAAAATGAATTTCATCTGTGGGATCTGGGAAAAAAAACAAATCACTAAGTCTATCAGAAATTCAGCTTATTTATGAGGGTAAATATGATGAAAAAAAGAGAAAACCAGTTCTCTTCTCCCTTAGCCAGGCTGCTTGAAGGGACCACCAAGTTCTTTTCTCCTTTACGTTCTCTCGGGCTGCTCCAAGAAACAAAGGACCTCTTACCAAATGAAAAGAAACTCAAATAAGATAAATATCCAGCTCACTTATAGTATCTATGTTCAGGGTGATAAATACGAGTTAGAGTCAGACAAAATCCTGAACCATCCTCCCCTGGACCAGAACACTGAAATTAAACTAAAATCAAATTTGCATGCATATTTCCTTGCCACCTTTTAAATCTTTGTAAAATCTTGAATAAAGAATTTGTTGTATGTTTTCAGGGTGCTCTGGCATAGCAACCTCACAAGCCACTTGACTTTGTTGTGATGGTGGACTCTGCGACTCCCGTTGCTTTGCCCTCAGCAGCTCCTGCCACTCACCTCCCTTCCAATAAGCCGATTCTATAACACTCCTCTCTGACTGCTTTGCCTCCATCCGTCTTCTGCTTGGTTTGTGCTATCCTTGTGATCCATCCAATAAAAAATGGTCTTTATCTGTGCTCCACTCAAACGTAAATTCTTCCCTCACCTCTTGTTTGTCCCACTTCTGCCACCAAAAATATGATCCCCATGCATTCCACATACTTTGTTACTGTTCTACCAAGAGGCATCAATTAGTCATACTGAGGATAAACCAGGGTGAGTGAGAGAGACACAGACAAGGTGGCACAAAAATTAAAAACTGGTTGACCTCAGCAAATATTAATTCTTATCAAATATCAAAAGCTGAAGTTTGTCTGTGGGTTCTGTGAAAAATCACACTAGTATGACTATCAGAAATTAATGTGTGAGAATACTATAATGAAATAAAAAGAAAAACCATTCCAAAATCACTGATTATAGCACCAAGCAAACCCATGAAGTCCCAATTGCATCGCCTCAAATGTGCACACTAATGCAGCTGCTTCAACATTTCTCTCTACCAGAGTTCCCATGGAACCACCTTAAAACACCCAAGGTAAGCACCCTCCATAAACTAGATAAACAACACAATCTGATAATTACTTTATTATTAAATAATACTCGCGTACACAGAGGTAAACACCATCGTCATAGCACGACTTACCACAGCTAGCTGGTCAGATAGTGAACCTGCTTGTCTTTCATTTCTCACAGAAGTCTATTTGACCTGTAACTATGCTCCAGACAAAAACTAGCTTATCTAGCTTCACAGTCAGATTAAACATTTTTAAAATTAGATATTAATTGTTAGAGTTTAAATAAAAAACATTGTCAACCTATATGTAGCTATTACTCTCCATACACACCTCTTAGAATCACATCTGGCAGTTCCTGGTGTTGTACTTTAGTGGTTTGCTTCTTGTTGAACTGTGGTCATCTTATCTTGGTAAATCATTACAGATTTCTTACTGTTCTCATTTGCTCTGGTATTCTACAAGACTCCATTTTAGGTCCTACTGTATATAGCTACATTCTGAATTGAAGAGCAATCTAGTACATGTCAAGATTAAATGACATATAAGAAGGTATACTGTAATACTAAGCAATTTTAAATAAAAACTTTAAAAAAAAAATCATCCGTCACAAAAAGAAGAACCAACCCCAGATCGAAATGACAACCTTCTTGGCTAAACGCCCAGATCTTGTGGCTATTAAATCATTTTGAGGACCTTGCAAGATCAATCTTCTGATTCAATGGTTATACTAACTGAAATACTTGCTGTGTTTAGACTTTTACAGGTTTACAGCGTAGACTGTGACATGTACAAAGTGTAGTGAATTCCTACATACTATACATTTGCAAAGCTACATGCAATATGTCGTTGCCACTCTCCAGAGCCAGGATCAGTGAGTGTGCTGCTACAGCAGTCTGTGTTAATATTGTTATTAGCCAGTTTTGATATATTCCTACCCCTCCAAACCTCCCTTTTAATTTGATACATATTGGTATGTCCCTAGCTCCATCTTTGCTACTGGTGCAGCTTTAGTCTTAGCTTTGCCTCCCGCCATATTGTATTTTAGGTTAAAGAGATTATCACCTTTTTACCTTCAAGTTGTCAATGGTTATCACATTCTGATTTTTTTCCAGAAACCTACATTAAAGTATATGGATTCTCCGCCTTTGAATTTCTTGGTAAGTAATACTATCTGTCCACGTTCACTACAACCAGTGCCGTAATGCACACTCCGTACGGACAGGGTCTTAGCAGAGAAGCCTCGTTAACAAGGCATTCGGGGATGGAATAGTGAATTTAACTACTGTCACAAAAATGAGACATAGACCGATAAAGGTTTGGGGCAGCCACCTGTGTAATATGGTATCCTGGCTGCAAAAGTCGTTTTTCTCAAAATAACCAGCACTGAAGTGCATATAACGGAGTCCAAAACAAGACTGAGGAAAAAGGGAAAAGGGGCAGGTTTTTAAAGCGGAAGGCAGGAAGTGAGGTCATAAGGATCAACCACGTGGTCTTCAGCCATTGGATTACAGCCGGACGTAACATCAGAGGGGCTGGAGCTGGTGTGGTCGACTTCCATTGGCTTTTCCATCCATTCCATTTATTGGAAGTGATGTCAGGAGAGTCAGGTGGAATCCCCTGGGAATGGTCTACAGGCAAGGGAGAAAAAGAGTCAGTGTACTCTGCCACATCCCGGCATACCTCTGAACTGCCTTCACTCAAGCCCTTTAGCTGCCCCCCATGTGCACGTGTGTGACACTACCTTAACTTGAAATGTTGTCTTCCTTAACCTTAAATTAAAATCTTAACTGAAAAATCTCAGAATATATCACACTGTGGATAAATGTAAATCCTTTGTACTTGATTACTATATAAAGAAAGATCTGGGTTCAATTAAAGAGTATTATTGCCGATTAAAGCAATGATCAAAAGTGCTTCACAAAAGGTTTGGACGATTCTTTTTTAAGAATATTCTATGAACAAAAGAACTTGAATTTCTGTCTAAGATGTTACATGGCTCCCCCATAAATGTTATGGCAGAGTGCATTTCTTAGAGATTATCTGCTCCTTGCATGCAGCAGGTTTATTTAGTAAATATATCATTCTCACCTTACTAACCCTAGAGTAGTGTTTGATTTCCCCTACAAGTACAGAAGGTCTCACTACTTCTTTAGAATTCTCAAAGGGATTGATAACTACATACTCAAATTACAAGAGCAATGCATTTAAGACCTCCATAAATACATCGTCAAATTCCTGAACACAGTCGGGTCATGTACCTGAAGCAGAAGGTCTGTTGATCCCTTCCTGTGTTCTTTTCTGCTGAGGCTTAAAGCAGTGTGGATGATTGGAAGGAGAGTTTTAACATCAAGGAAGTGTTGGGGTACCATCCAGGTCACTCCTTTGAATCCAAACCTAAATAAATTCAAACAAAAAGAACACTCAATGGTATACAGAAGCAAATTGAAATAAACTAAAAACAAGTGTTTGTGAATTCTTTAATGGGAATCAATCGGGTTATCTTTTGGAGTTCTGTGCTGTTCGCAATTAGGGTCCGATATAAGACGTCATTCTTCAGGGCATCTGTTCTTTTATAGTCCTCCAGCTATTGGGTGGGGGGAGTCAGTTGTTCTCACTGGGTGTCTTCTCGCTGCTCTGGGTATCAAAAGAGACAAGAATGTTAGCAACTGCATCCCCTCTCATCCTGGGATGGTATCACATACCTCTGATAAACCTGGAAGGTAGTCCTCTGACGCACATGTGTGACAGCAGGTAATCTGTCAAGCACCAGTAAAATCAATTCTCTTGATGCCTCCTGTTCACAACGCAATAGAGAAGCACAACACACTGTTCTGGTTTGCAAAATCTGTAATTTTGTATCTATACTTACATTCTATTTTGCTCAAACCAAACAAGATGAATTTTGCTAGGACACTTGCATGGGCAGTTTTAACATCAAAGCATCCTATTTTCCTTAATTGTACTACTAATGAAAGCACAGTAACATCTGTTGCACCTAAGACTAAATTGGTTTACAGCTTGAGAAGGGAAGACATGCCAATGCTTCAAGCTGTATCCGATTACTTTACAACCTGCGAATAGAAGGAGATGAGTAGTATAATGTCAGGCGGCTTCTGTCAAAATTTAATCCGAGTTTGATTGATGAGATTAAACCACGCCCCTTTTTAATCGAAGACCGGAAGTCCCACCCCCACCCACCATCTGTTGTTAGTTGACCTTGGATGAATGTCAGGCGGCTTCTGTCAAAATTTAATCCGAGTTTGATTGATGAGATTAAACCACGCCCCTTTTTAATCGAAGACCGGAAGTCCCACCCCCACCCACCATCTGTTGTTAGTTGACCTTGGATGACCTTTCCGGAAGTCCCCAACCCCACCACTGGGTGTTTGTTGACCTTGGATGACCTTGATCCGGCCCCTGGCACGGTTGTTTGTTGACCTTTAGCCCTGCCATCTGTTTTCCCCAGGAAGCTGTCAAGGGCAATTTGATGGATGCCCCCCACCCTCCTTGAACCCCCACCACCCCGCCCCCCTGCTTGGCCACCTGCCTAGCCCCATCTCACTAGGGCAAGTTCAGACATGCCCAAGGGCTGCCTAGGCCCCCCTTGAACCCATCACCAACCCCCACCACTTCCCAGCCACCACCCCTCTTCCAAAGACAAGTTCAGGCATGTTGCAGCCGGTCCCAGGACAAGTTCAGGCATGTTCCTATCCATACCCAGACTGAATGGCCTGCCTAAGCCTCACCGCAGCACATGATGTCTGGCCCTCCACTTCCTGGGCCATTTTCCGAGGACATAACACACACACACACACACATGCTCCGTTCCTGCCAATATTGCTTTGGGTAAGAATCCTTATATCTATGTAACAATTATTTTTAAAATATCTATCTATCTAATCGATGCTATATCATTTGTATGCCACTTTTTATTTTTTACCTAAGCCCACTTACAGATCAAGCCTTTTCACAGAACAACAGCCATCTCACAGACAGGCTCTGAGTTTAAAAAAAGCCTTTCAACATCGCACACAGAAAGACAAGCAGTCTCTGCGCAGCCCAGCAGGCACACTAAAATACAAGCTGTCCGGCTCTCAGATCAGACAGCCCCCCGCGCTCGCGAAATGGTCAGGGCCGAAGCTCTACGCAGCCTCCGAAAAGATACGTAGCTGTAAACTGCAGCCTGTATGTCCCTGCAGCGCTGACGAGGATTGATTCAGACCCTACTGAAGCGTGCGCGATTGTCTTAACACAGATGCCAAAACCCCACCTCCCCACGCCCGCTCAGCGCTGATTCAGTCCAGGAGCGTACATGCTTTTCATCAGCTGAACGTAAGCCCCCATCCCCATGCGCTTAGCACTCAGATACACAACTCAATCCCCCGACGCATGTTTCTTAACAAGTTTTCATGATAACGTGTAAAAAACGTGATAACTAGTTCGCTATAAGTCCTTTAAACATCACACAGTTAAATAAGATGCAGCAGTTCCCTTTTAAAGCACATTGGAGACGTCTAAATGCTAAATGAATTAATATATTTATAATTTGTATTAAAATCGATCTAAAACCAACCCCTATTCTATCCCTGTTAATCCTCCCCTCATGAAGAAAGGCGTTTAGTTTTTCTAAAAGTTTGAATGCCTTAATCAGAGCGGATATCTCGGGCTGGAGAAAGGAACTTTAAAATACTCTTTGTCAAAACCGCTTTTTGCAAAGCACGACCCCCACACTACCTGAGCTCCAGGCATCAGGATTTGGGAGGTGGGCTCTGGGGGAGCATTGTCGATTCAACTGTTAGGGCAGTTCAGGACGTTTATGACCCTTAACCTCGGAGCAAAACAGAATGCGTCTGTTTAATCAAATCTACGAGTTACAACGGAATCTATTAATCAAATTCCGGATAACCCTTAACTTTGTGACCGGATCAAAATTTTTGCAAAGGTGAAAAGGTCTTGCGGAGATACGTACAGATGTTTAAACAAATCTATTAAGCGAATTCCTGACTTTTTTTAGCATCCGCCGAAAGTGGTGCCTAGACACTGGACAAAGGCCATTATACGGATGTCCGATTAAAATGATTGGGGCACATTCCAAAACACCCAGCTTTTTGGGTCTATAAAAGTGTTCAGACTGGTCCATTACTCAGCAGGCCGTTAATACTGAAAGAGGACACCGAATCTTGTCGGAAACATCAAGGATCACGGTATGGCATATTTTTGATTATTATATGCGCCAAACAAGTATGTTTTTAGAAAACGGATGGATGAATCCTTATATTTTATTCTTACTATGAATAATTTCCAAGTTTATTCTCAAGTGCGTGTCGCGTCGTGTAGGCGCATGAGCGCGTATAATATAAGATGTAGCATTTATATCCATCTATCTGCGTGTACGACGATTAATGTACAAATTCATAGGACTGAAGCAAACAATATTAGCTTTTTCATACCGAAAAGGGCTTTACAATCAAGTAGTTTTTGTCTCGGCGTCTGAAAATTCAAACAGAACCTCTTCTCTGAGAATACTCAGGCATGGTTTAAAAGCGCAGGCCGGTTGTGTATCAGCGCTGGCGTAGTAAGAGGTCAGTATTCTGAACTACGTACAGAAGGGTCCCGTTTGTGAAATGCGTACTCTTCCGAATCGGGCTTACTGTAGCAGGGGAATGTCTGCACCAGGGTCCGCATGTTTTTAAAAGTCTGGGATATCGAAACATTTTAACTTTATAAACTCTCATTTGTTACAACCGGTTGGAGACAGCCTCCAATGATGAATGGGATCCAGGAGCATATATCGAAGCGAATGCTTAATAGACATAAGGCAACTGTGTTTTCATTCATTTCGCTAAATGAAAAGTAATTATTTTAATACGGAATAGTAGCCCCACAAAGGCCGGGTGATTTTAGACGTGCGAGTAATATAATTAAGTTATTTTTAAAAGTAATCCCACACTGCACAAGAGACAGATTCCACGTGTGTTTTAGGATTTGCTGCGGTCAGTGATGATTTTAATTTTTTCCTTAGATCATTTCTATAACATAGGAGCCTTTTGACAAAGGAAAACTCTGTAAATACACTTGTGCATTTAAACGGAGATTTAAGAAAGCAGGTTTCTACCTTAGACAGATTACTCACCTTAACCCAGTTTTGTACGTGCATGTAAAAGCACTCACTGTTGTTACACTAGCACAAAATTGATATTTTCTGTCTACTCAAAAAACTAAAATTATTTCTATTAACACATGTGATAACTGGAAAACATTTCACTATTTTTAATTAAAAGTTAAACAGAAAAGCTCAATTATGATTTTTGTTTTGTCATGCTAGGGTCCTAGGGTGACACTTGTGAACTTTATATTCTCTTATTTAGACCTTAACACATATTCTTATCAAAATAGTTCATCACTTCCCAGTTCCTGTAACTTCAGGTAATTAGACAGAGCTCCATAACAGGCAAGAGAAAAGTATTATAGGTCAAATACACAGAGCCATAAAACAAAAGCACTGAACACCACACAACCTGGTATTGCTAGATGTATTTTGTTACCTGGAGAAAGAAAAAAAAAAAAAAAACATTTTTAGTAGTCACGTAAAATGACCAGTTGCTTTAACATGAAAATAAAGCATCTTTAGAAAATAATGCATCTAAAAGCATCTTTGTAAAGGACCGATTTTAAAACATAAGAAAAATCCTTGTTTCCAAAAGAGTTCTGCCCATTTTTTCCAGCAGTTTTCTTGACTGATCTCATTTTAAATGATAATAGCCAGTATAAAGTCCTAAAGGAACTGGGTAGGAACTGGAGACATCTGATATCTTCTATCATATCTTTTTTTGAACAGAGTTTTCATAACAGTTTTAATCGAGCCCTTAACGTTTTTTTGAAAGTAGACCACTATTACCAATATGTCCTTTTTTAAAATTAATGATATACCATAGATGCATATTTTATTATAATTACTTAACTTTTATCAACTTTTATCTAACTCAATATTTATTTTTCTAGTATCAGAATGTAGTTCAAGTTATTTTGTTTTCGGTTCAATAGATGTATTTTTCATATTTGATTCTTTGTTTTTCACATCTTCGAGCACCCTTTTTGTTACTTCGCGCCCCCTAGGGGCCATCCCCACAGTTTGAGAACTACGGTTGTAGGGGATTATTTGTAAAACACTCTGTGGCACTTCAAGCTAAATTAGATTTCCTTGGTTATTCAGCCGTTCATCGGTGTTCCATTTTTGTTATAAATTGTATTTAGTCTCTCTTTATTTACTAAACATTTTATATTTTGAATAGAAAACAGTTATCTTGTTCAGGCTTTAATTTAAAACCGCATTTTCATCAACAGGCTATAATCACTTTGGTACTTAGGATGCTTTGTATAATACAAAGTTTTAGAAATTCTGTTAATGCTTGGTAATAGCCTTCCATTTTACATCAGTTATGAACCCTGAAAATAAGAATGGTTATAGTAGGTTATAGGAGCCTGTACACTACAGGGCCGATGATTAGGCTTATACTGGACACGTTAGGCAAATCAGGATGGACATTTTTTAGTAAATAGTTACATAATATTATATGTGTTTGCACAAGGATTAAAATTTTACTAAAACTTTGTGGTTTATTCTTTCTTTTAGTTAGTCCAGGTTACATAGGACAGCTATCATTGAAAACTGCTTTTCCCCTCTGTTTGTGAAAAAGCACCCTTGTTTTTGGTAGCATTCAGGGTGAAGGGAATGTAAGTTTAAACTGTGATTCCAAGAGTCAACAAGTGTCTGCAAACGTCTTGAATACGAGTCAAAGGACCAGGGTTTGTGCAGGGATCATAGTCAGGGTCAGAGTTAAGCTAGACATTATTATTCCAAAATGTAACATTGACTCGCCCATATCACAAATATAAGATAGTAAAACTAAAATTTACAAATACTAAGTCACAGAGGAGATTAAAAACATAATTAAGACCGGATCAACAAGGGATCACCCCAAAATCACAGCACACTACAACAGAACCTACGTTTTCTGAGGTATATTATCAGCTAAACTGTCATCTGTTTACCAGTTCCACGGGGTTGCAAAGAGTTAGGGAAAAACATTTTTTAACATCTGCTAGTATGAGGCTAATTAACATTAGCCGGTTATTGTTAGAATCTTATCTGGAACTAAAAGTCAGGTTTGTGTTCCTCCTGATTCAGGAAGAACATTAAATATTGGAGTTTAGAATATGAACTAGACTGGTAAGGACATTTATGCCTAAATAAATAAATAAAGTTAATTATGAAATAATTACATGAAAAAGTGGATTTATAAAGGAGTTATTACAATTTGAAAAACTGCTGTGATGTATAAAAAACATTGATAGGTGTCAAAACCTGCACGAAAAGAAACCTTTTGAAATAAATAAGCTTTTTGACATGCGTAGTCTGGAATAGTCTGAATATGTCTTAAAGAGTTCATTTTTTAATAAAACTTAAAAAGGCAAATTAAAAATAATAAATAGTAAACCCGAATAAAACACAGAAGTATCATTTAATGATATCAATTAGTGTTAAGTATTATCAAGCACCGGGATCTATTTAGTGTCCACAGTGTTAACCAAACATAGGACATGATGTTCAAAATTCACCTAGGGTTTTTCAGAAGAGATAGGACAAGTGCGGTGTGTGTTCTGTATTCTCTTTTCTGTATTAACTATTCACAATGACCATAGTCCCGAGACCTTAGGTTTTTTTTATGCAGAAGTACATTTCACAGACCCGAATAAGAGACATCCATCAAAATGTTCTTGACACAAAGGAGGCCCAATCAGGCCGGTGGGGTGGGAGTCTCTTTTCAAAGAGTCTTTGCCCCCAAGCGGCCTGGATTTGTCGGGCTATAAAAAACTTTTTCAACGACGTGTTTTTGAACGGTTAACAATCAACATCTCTCCGGCTATGCTCCTGATCAGGCATGATGGTCTAAGGACCAGACGGCCACCTACGATGGCCTGTTTTGACCTGAGGCTATCGTGCCCGACTCCGAGTACTCTACGACTAACAGCTAACCTCCAGACCAGCCTTCTTGGCCAGACCTTCTTATGCCTTGAACTGACCAGATCTAGGATCCAGAGCCTCAGGTACCTACCCATGGTGATATGTATTGGTCGGATCGTTTCCTGGAGAACCGCAGTACCTGACATTTTTGTATCTGCTAATGATGTTCCAGGGCTCCTAGCAGGGGGTGAGGAGATAGCCATTCAGGCTGCGGATGACCTGGTACAGGCGCCAGCCGTTTGGAACATATCACCCAAGGATGGGATTGTGCAGTCATGGCCCTTGAACAAACTGACGGACCCTGATTGAGACATTTCGAAAGGCTCTGAAGCTGTTCAAGAGTTTGATTACGGCTCTGCCGGATATAATAACGCATAGGCACCTAAAAAGTACCGGGCAGGGATGTTTAATAGACCAACCCAGCCAGACACGCCTGCGTGTCTGTTTGACACTGACCGCTCAGCAGCTGCAGCTGTCTGTTTTCCACAAACCGTGGCTCAGGAGCCTAGTCATAAAGACTCTGTGCTGCTTCAACATCTTTCTACTTTTTCACCAGATTCACGCCTTTGTACAAAGTGCTGTCGACGATCGGAAAAATGAACATTCTATTCAGGAGTCGATTGTACAAGCCTTTCATAACATGGACGCTGACTCTTACTCAAAAATACCTGAAATAGCCGAGACTTTCTCTAAACGCCATTTTATGGACCTAATAGGTCTGATGGACCTTTAAGGTTTTATGGGTATACGGCTTGGAAAATAGGATGAAGTGTCTGAACTGAATGTACCGATGAGATCACCAGTTTTTGTCTGCTTTTAATCACGCTGTTAAGTTGTAATATGTTTTGAAGTGGTTGGTAAAACCTCTTTCAATTTTAATATTGTTTTTGAAAATGACCAATAAAGTACCATTTGATTTTTAAATTCTAACCCTAATTTCTTTCACCGTCAAGGATGGAGGGTCGTTGAAAAAGTTTTTTATAGCCCGACAAATCCAGGCCGCTTGGGGGCAAAGACTCTTTGAAAAGAGACTCCCACCCCACCGGCCTGATTGGGCCTCCTTTGTGTCAAGAACATTTTGATGGATGTCTCTTATTCGGGTCTGTGAAATGTACTTCTGCATAAAAAAAACCTAAGGTCTCGGGACTATGGTCATTGTGAATAGTTAATACAGAAAAGAGAATACAGAACACACACCGCACTTGTCCTATCTCTTCTGAAAAACCCTAGGTGAATTTTGAACATCATGTCCTATGACTGGTTAACACTGTGGACACAGGCGCTAGATCTCCGTCATATGGACCATTACAGAGTAAAGATTCTAGAATCTTTTGCACTCTCCATTACGAGATCCATAGCACCCACAGGAAGTTCGACAATTAAGTGAAGACCCTTTAGTTTGTCAGATTCATGGGTTAGTGCCCAGGTCCATATTCTAAAACATCTTCGATTATATCTATTTAGTTAGCATGTCGGCGCTGTTCATTTTCAATATAGGTGGTATACTTCCCTGTCAAAAGGTTAAAATAAAACAGAGATCCGAGATACTCCTATTGCATCCGCAATATTTGTTATTAAGTGTATAGGTTTGTCTTGCATTCTAATTCTTAAAGCGGTATCAAACTATTGTTAATTTCAAAGCAAAATGCAACCAATCATTTTGTTTATAACTAAATTAAATAATCCTTATAAATAGATCCCGGTGCTTGATAATACTTAACACTAATTGATATCATTAAATGATACTTCTGTGTTTTATTCGGTTTACTATTTATTATTTTTAATTTGCCTTTTGTTTTATTAAAAAATGAACTCTTTAAGACATATTCAGACTATTCCAGACTACGCATGTCAAAAAAGCTTATTTATTTCAAAAGGTTTCTTTTCGTGCTGGTTTTGTCACCTATCAATGTTTTTTATACATCACAGCAGTTTTCAAATTGTAATAACTCCTTTATAAATCCACTTTTTCATGTAATTATTTCATAATTAACTTTATTTATTTATTTAGGCATAAATGTCCTTACCAGTCTAGTTCATATTCTAAACTCCAATATTTAATGTTCTTCCTGAATCAGGAGGAACACAAACCTGACTTTTAGTTCCAGATAAGATTCTAACAATAACCGGCTAATGTTAATCAGCCTCATACTAGCAGATGTTAAATAACGTTTTCCCTAACTCTTTGCAACCCGTGGAACTGGTAAACAGATGACAGTTTAGCTGATAATATACCTCAGAAAACGTAGGTTCTGTTGTAGTGTGCTGTGATTTTGGGGTGATCCCTTGTTGATCCGGTCTTAATTATGTTTTTAATCTCCTCTGTGACTTAGTATTTGTAAATTTTAGTTTTTACTATCTTATATTTGTGATATGGGCGAGTCAATGTTACATTTTGGAATAATAATGTCTAGCTTAACTCTGCCCCGACTATGATCCCTGCACAAACCCTGGTCCTTTGACTCGTATTCAAGACGTTTGCAGACACTTGTTGACTCTTGGAATCACAGTTTAAACTTACATTCCCTTCACCCTGAATGCTACCAAAACCAAGGGTGCTTTTTCACAAACAGAGGGAAAAGCAGTTTTCAATGATAGCTGTCCTATGTAACCTGGACTAACTAAAAGAAAGAATAAACCACAAAGTTTTAGTAAAATTTTAATCCTTGTAAAAACACATATTATGTAACTATTTACTAAAAATGTCCATCCTGATTTGCCTAACGTGTCCAGTATAAGCCTAATCATCGGCCCTGTAGTGTACAGGCTCCTATAACCTACTATAACCATTCTTATTTTCAGGGGTTCATAACTGATGTAAAATGGAAGGCTATTACCAAGCATTAACAGAATTTCTAAAACTTTGTATTATACAAAGCATCCTAAGTACCAAAGTGATTATAGCCTGTTGATGAAAATGCGGTTTTAAATTAAAGCCTGAACAAAATAACTGTTTTCTATTCAAAATATAAAATGTTTAGTAAATAAAGAGAGACTAAATACAATTTATAACAAAAATGGAACACCGATGAACGGCTGAATAACCAAGGAAATCTAATTTAGCTTGAAGTGCCACAGAGTGTTTTACAAATAATCCCCTACAACCGTAGTTCTCAAACTGTGGGGATGGCCCCTAGGGGCTAAGTAACAAAAAGGGGCAAAGATGTGAAAAACAAAGAATCAAATATGAAAAATACATCTATTGAACCGAAAACAAAATAACTTGAACTACATTCTGATACTAGAAAAATAAATATTGAGTTAGATAAAAGTTGATAAAAGTTAAGTAATTATAATAAAATATGCATCTATGGTATATCATTAATTTTAAAAAAGGACATATTGGTAATAGTGGTCTACTTTCAAAAAACGTTCGGGGCTCGATTAAAACTGTTATGAAAACTCTGTTCGCAAAAAAAAAGATATGATAGAAGATATCAGATGTCTCCAGTTCCTACCCAGTTCCTTTAGGACTTTATACTGGCTATTATCATTTAAAATGAGATCAGTCAAGAAAACTGCTGGAAAAATGGGCAGAACTCTTTTGGAAACAAGGATTTTTCTTATGTTTTAAAATCGGTCCTTTACAAAGATGCTTTTAGATGCTTTATTTTCTAAAGATGTTTTATTTTCATGTTAAAGCAACTGGTCATTTTACGTGACTACTAAAAATGTTTTTTTTTTTTTTTTTCTTTCTCCAGGTAACAAAATACATCTAGCAATACCAGGTTGTGTGGTGTTCAGTGCTTTTGTTTTATGGCTCTGTGTATCTGACCTATAATACTTTTCTCTTGCCTGTTATGGAGCTCACTCTGTCTAATTACCTGAAGTTACAGGAATTGGGAAGTGATGAACTATTTTGGTAAGAATATGTGTTAAGGTCTACATAAGAGAGTATAAAGGGCACAAGTGTCACCCTAGGACCCTAGCATGACAAAACAAAAATCATAATTGAGCTTTTCTGTTTAACTTTTAATTAAAAATAGTGAAAATGCTTTCCAGTTATCACCTGTGTTAATAGAAATAATTTTAGTTTTTGAGTAGACAGAAAATATCAATTTTGTGCTAGTGTAACAACAGTGAGTGCTTTTACATGCACGTACAAAACTGGGTTAAGGTGAGTAATCTGTCTTAAGGTAGAAACCTGCTTTCTTAAATCTCCGTTTAATGCACAAGTGTATTTACAGAGTTTTCCTTTGTCAAAAGGCTCCTATGTTATAGAAATGAGCTAAGGAAAAATTAAAATCATCACTGACCGCAGCAAATCCTAAAACACACGTGGAATCTGTCTCTTGTGCAGTGTGGGATTACTTTTAAAAATAACTTAATTATATTACTCGCACGTCTAAAATCACCCGGCCTTTGTGGGGCTACTATTCCGTATTAAAATAATTACTTTTCATTTAGCGAAATGAATGAAAACACAGTTGCCTTATGTCTATTAAGCATTCGCTTCGATATATGCTCCTGGATCCCGTTCATCATTGGAGGCTGTCTCCAACCGGTTGTAACAAATGAGAGTTTATAAAGTTAAAATGTTTCGATATCCCAGACTTTTAAAAACATGCGGACCCTGGTGCAGACATTCCCCTGCTACAGTAAGCCCGATTCGAAGAGTACGCATTTCACAAACGGGACCCTTCTGTACGTAGTTCAGAATACTGACCTCTTACTACGCCAGCGCTGATACACAACCGGCCTGCGCTTTTAAACCATGCCTGAGTATTCTCAGAGAAGAGGCTCTGTTTGAATTTTCAGACGCCGAGACAAAACTACTTGATTGTAAAGCCCTTTTCGGTATGAAAAAGCTAATATTGTTTGCTTCAGTCCTATGAATTTGTACATTAATCGTCGTACACGCAGATAGATGGATATAAATGCTACATCTTATATTATACGCGCTCATGCGTCTACACGAGTGAGCGCACGCGCTTGAGAATAAACTTGGAAATTATTCATAGTAAGAATAAAATATAAGGGTTCATCCATCCGTTTTCTAAAAACATACTTGTTTGGCGCATATAATAATCAAAAATATGCCATACCGTGATCCTTGATGTTTCCGACAGATTCGTGTCCTCTTTCAGTATTAACGGCCTGCTGAGTAATGGACCAGTCTGAACACTTTTATAGACCCAAAAAGCTGGGTGTTTTGGAATGTGCCCCAATCATTTTAATCGGACATCCGTATAATGGCCTTTGTCCAGTGTCTAGGCACCACTTTCGGCGGATGCTAAAAAAAGTCAGGAATTTGGTTAATAGATTTGTTTAAACATCTGTACGTATCTCCGCAAGACCTTTTCACCTTTGCAAAAATTTTGATCCGGTCACAAAGTTAAGGGTTATCCGAATTTGATTAATAGATTCCGTTGTAACTGGTAGATTTGATTAAACAGACGCATTCTGTTTTGCTCCGAGGTTAAGGGTCATAAACGTCCTGAACTGCCCTAACAGTTGAATCGACAATGCTCCCCCAGAGCCCACCTCCCAAATCCTGATGCCTGGAGCTCAGGTAGTGTGGGGTCGTGCTTTGCAAAAGCGGTTTTGACAAAGAGTATTTTAAAGTTCCTTTCTCCAGCCCGAGATATCCGCTCTGATTAAGGCATTCAAACTTTTAGAAAAACTAAACGCCTTTCTTCATGAGGGGAGGATTAACAGGGATAGAATAGGGGTTGGTTTTAGATCGATTTTAATACAAATTATAAATATATTAATTCATTTAGCATTTAGACGTCTCCAATGTGCTTTAAAAGGGAACTGCTGCATCTTATTTAACTGTGTGATGTTTAAAGGACTTATAGCGAACTAGTTATCACGTTTTTTACACGTTATCATGAAAGCCTTTAACTTGTTAAGAAACATGCGTCGGGGGATTGAGTTGTGTATCTGAGTGCTAAGCGCATGGGGATGGGGGCTTACGTTCAGCTGATGAAAAGCATGTACGCTCCTGGACTGAATCAGCGCTGAGCGGGCGTGGGGAGGTGGGGTTTTGGCATCTGTGTTAAGACAATCGCGCACGCTTCAGTAGGGTCTGAATCAATCCTCGTCAGCGCTGCAGGGACATACAGGCTGCAGTTTACAGCTACGTATCTTTTCGGAGGCTGCGTAGAGCTTCGGCCCTGACCATTTCGCGAGCGCGGGGGCTGTCTGATCTGAGAGCCGGACAGCTTGTATTTCAGTGTGCCTCGGGGCTGCGCAGAGACTGCTTGTCTTTCTGTGTGCGATGTTGAAAGGCTTTTTTTAAACTCAGAGCCTGTCTGTGAGATGGCTGTTGTTCTGTGAAAAGGCTTGATCTGTAAGTGGGCTTAGGTAAAAATAAGAAGTGGCATACAAATGATATAGCATCGATTAGATAGATAGATATTTTAAAAATAATTGTTACATAGATATAAGGATTCTTACCCAAAGCAATATTGGCAGGAACGGAGCATGTGTGTGTGTGTGTGTGTGTTATGTCCTCGGAAAATGGCCCAGGAAGTGGAGGGGCCAGACATCATGTGCTGCGGTGAGGCTTAGGCAGGCCATTCAGTCTGGGTATGGATAGGAACATGCCTGAACTTGTCCTGGGACCGCTGCAACATGCCTGAACTTGTCTTTGGAAGAGGGGTGGTGGCTGGGAAGTGGTGGGGTTGGTGATGGGTTCAAGGGGCCTAGGCAGCCCTTGGGCATGTCTGAACTTGCCCTAGTGAGATGGGGCTAGGCAGGTGGCCAAGCAGGGGGGCGGGGTGGTGGGGGTTCAAGGAGGGTGGGGGGCATCCATCAAATTGCCCTTGACAGCTTCCTGGGGAAAACAGATGGCAGGGCTAAAGGTCAACAAACAACCGGTGGTTGGGGGTGGGGACTTCCTGTCATTAATCACCAGGGGCCCGGATCAAGGTCATCCAAGGTCAACAAACACCCAGTGGTGGGGTTGGGGACTTCCGTAAAGGTCATCCAAGGTCAACTAACAACAGATGGTGGGTGGGGGTGGGACTTCCGGTCTTCGATTAAAAAGGGGCGTGGTTTAATCTCATCAATCAAACTCGGATTAAATTTTGACAGAAGCCGCCTGACATTATACTACTGAGATGCTGTGGGACTAGAAATTGCCAGACCAGTTTACAGGTTGGGAAAGGAAGGCTCTTAAAACATCAAACATTGTTTTGGAAACAGACATACTCAAAACAGATTAAAGAGTTTGACCAAATTCATCCATCATAATGACAACCAGCCAATCACGTGTTGCGAAACTCCCATGGGATTTTAAAATAAATATGATAGACTAAACAACGAGAAGAGCAACAACAGATGACGAAAATTGAAGATGGCGAAATTGACATCAAGAGGCGAAGACATGGCGACATCAAGCGAGAGCACCAGTGTATTATTGTAGTATTTCCCTCTACTTACCCATTAGCTGTTTTCTCAAGGGTAAGTGTACTCATCAAGTTCGTTATTGGGTTGGTGTACTGTTACACTTTAAGATGAACACACACATACATAGCTATACGAATACACAAAGACCCTAACCACAACAATGCCCCATGAATGACACACACCTTCTTTACGTACTGTTCCCCATTATTGAGTGGAGCTCTCACTCACAGCCTTAATAAACCTCACAGCATAGAGGTTATGGCAAATCTCCGGCTGCACCAGGTGCTCAAAGAAATCTAACTTATTACTTCAATCACTCTAGACATTAAGACAAATCATAGAAAGTTAAAAGCAGCATGGTATTTATTACAGGAATAATAATAATACCACTGGAACAGAGAATAATAGAAAATAAGACTGATAAAAAAAGTCTGGATATATATAGTCTTTAGAAAAAGCTTACGAAAAAGTTACAGATGTCAAGGATGAATGTCGCAGGCAGCTTGTGATCTAGCACTTGTAGCTGTTCATGATGCTTTTCTGATGACCAGTGACGTCTTTGTCCGTTCTTCTTCCTCCCTCCCTCCTTCCTTACTCACTTACTCACTTAATCCTCAGACGAGGCATATTTATTCTAAAATTGTACCATGGGGTTTTGCAAGATGTGATTGATAGATATTCTGATTGGCTGGCTGTCAATATGAAGAATTCATTTACTGTCCGTTTTCCCAAACAATTAAACTTTTTATGTTCTCCGAGGTGTCGGCAGATCTTCCTTTCCCAGGCTGTAAAATAATTAGATGTGCATCCCTTCTCAGGTTATAAAGTAATTGAGCCACCAGCATGTCTTCCTTTCATTGCTGGAACAGCTGTTTTAAAAGTGAGGTATCAAAGTGATCAAGGTGATCAAAGGAATCTAGAACAATGTCATGATTAACAGTAGGGAGTTCATAACCAGTTTGAACAATGCCACGGCAGATAATATCAATTTTGCTGACAAAGAATGATAGAAACTGCTCACATGAATGAACAGTACTATTTAATCCCATCATAGAATGAGGGTGAATGGCCGCATTAATTGAATTAAATAAAACCCTAGGATTGTTTGAATGGCGGGATACTAAATCGGCAAAGAAGTCCTGTTTTGATTTCTTAACTTCAGCCTGGAAATTGAAAAGAGAAGTCCTGAAAATCTGTTTAGAGATAGTCAGTCCATCTTTTTTCCAACGCTGTTCAGCAGTTCGACAGGCGCGGCGCAGTGATTGCGTAGTTTCATTTAGCCAGGGAGCAAGTCTTACCTTATTACTACGTATCTTGGGTGGAGCAATTACGTCTAAAGCCGTTTTACAGGAGGAATTAAATTTTACGACAGAATCATCGATATCATTATTTTGGTCATTCATATAAAGACTAGAGAAAATGGTTTTAAAATCAGATATAACGGAAGAATTTAAAAAGCGCGAGCAGCGTGGTGGATGGCTATTAGTCGGGAAGTCAACAGTAATATGCAGATCCATCATTACAGAAAAGTTATCAGTGAAAGAAACATCACATAAATCAATACTATTCACTGAAATATCACGAGTAAGAACGAGATCAAGAGTGTGACCGAGAGAGTGAGTTGGCGTATTAATATGTTGTGTAAAATCAAATGAGTCCAATAGTGATAAAAAGTCTTAGACCAAAGGTTTCGATTGACAACAAACGTGAATGTTGAAATCACCAACAATAAATATTTTGTCATGGGAGAGGGTGATATCAGCCTGGAGATCAGAGAATTCAGAAATGAAAGTATCATTAATTACAGGAGGTCTATAAACCATGGCAAACAACAAAGAAGGGGAGCTGCACACTTCGAAAAGTTGAAGTTCAAAGCTGCTAAACGGACCCTTTGTAAGGCTTGGACACAAGAACATACTTTTAAAAACAGTGGCAATGCCACCCTCACGACGAGTCAAACAAGGAGAGTTTAAAAATGAATAACCTGATGGAATCAAGTCAGTAAAACATCCAAGTATCAGTGATGAAGAAGAAATCCAGATTATTTGATGTAATAAAGTCTTGCAGAATAAAAGTTTTATTAGACACTGATCTCACATTCAGGAGAGCAGCCTTGATAGAAGTAGAAGAGCTCGGTACAGGATGAGCACAGGTGAGTGTGCGAAGATTAGCAGCGTTTACTGCCCGATTGCACACCGAGGAAGAGTGATGCTGTCTTGAAATGGACAAATTAAATCCGGTGTCCAGCGCCCATGAATCAGTGATGGATTCCTGAGCAGGAGAAGATGGGTCATAGACAACTCGCAGGCATCAGGAAACAAAGCTCTTTGACTTGAGACGTCGTTGTTTAACAGCAATTCCGGCTCTTTTCCCACGACAGCAGCGAGTGCGTTTGTGTCTCCGAGGAGCATTCAACTGACTGATACAGATGAACACCAGCTTCCAGGTGAAGAAGTCAGGAGATGAATAAAACAAAGGTGGAGGTTCACAAAAAATCCAATCAGAAGATGAAAATTGAGAGGAAAGAAGGCCAGAAAATATGTTAAGTAAAGACTCCCGATCATAGGACAGTGATCATTGGGATGAAATAAAACATAAAAACAAAGTTAAAACATAGACTAGAGAGACGAGCAGACGGCCAGCCACACCAGTCGGCGCATTATAGGTACAATGCGCATTATATGTGAACATACCAAAAAAGGCATTAAGGATTTTGTTAAGCACTGCAGAAAGGGGACTATATTCATGATGAGAGGAAAGAGAAATGGAGGGCATTGGTTTATCAGCAAGGTAGGCATGGGGTTCACTGGGGACAAAACTTAGAATTACCTTGCGTGACTGAACTGTGTTAACAGCATAAATGGCAGAAATATAGTGAAACATTTATCAACAGACAAGAAAGTTTGAAAAGATGGTTGATGAAATCAATGACTGGGTTCATTTAGATGCAAATTAACAGTCAAATTCTTGCTTATAAATGGGGTGAGCTGCGCAGGTTAATTTTGATTTGCATACAGTTTTGCAAAACTGACACTCAAATTAGTTTTACAGGCAATTATGCCATTTTAAAACACAAAACTCACTAAAAGAGTTGTTTGGAGGTTTTAATGGTTTCTTTAGAGTATACTTTATACTTTTCATTCCCTTTACTGAAAAGGAATGCAGCACTTCTTTAAAAATTTGATATGCTGCATATGTTCCACACCAAAATTAACCATTGTGTGAAGGAAAATTCTGCAGTTGAAGAGTTCCCACAGCTAAACCCTTCCTTTGTTATCTATATCAATTACACTGTATAATTTTTTTTTTGTATACCCCAAAATCACACAAAGTGTGCTGCAATGGGCTTTAGCAGGCCCAGTCTTTTGACCGCTGCCCAGCTATTGACTCTCTAAGAAGACAAGAAAAAACTTCCAAAAAAAAACTGTTGTAGGGAAAAAAAATGGAAGGTATCTCGGAAAAGGCAATTTGAAAAGAGACCCTTTTCCAGGTAGCCTGGGCGTGCAATTGGTGTCAAAAAAGGGTGTAAATATAACACAATGCAATACAATACAATGCACAGAACAGAACACAAGTAATCCTCAATACAATACAGCAGTACAATAGTAATATTACAAGTACAGAGGAAAATGCAAGAGTAGATGATATGACCTAATACGATTTAGATTTGTTCAAACTCATGGAGCCCTCAGCCATTAAGCTGCCTCCCCACTACTGGCTATTCCATAGCTGATATGATGAAAGGACCCTTCTACCCAACGATTTCAGTGCTTCTCCATCAGAGATGACTTTTCCATAGGTTGGCAGACAACTTGGCAGTAGGGCAGTGGCACCAAGTGCCACAATTGAGTAACTTGAAGAGAAACCGAATAGGTGAGGGTTAGTAACAAATTATAACTATTATATTACTTATGTTTTAATGCTAATGACTAACAACAAAGATGCAGTATGCACACTTAATCAGCAGCTTTAGTCACGGTATGCTAAACCGAAGCAGTGAGTCTTCAGCCAGGATTTAAAAGCTGAGACCAAAGGGGCATCTCTTACAGTAGCAGGCAAACCATCCCACAGTTTAGGGGCCCTGTAAGCAAAAGTTCAATCTCCCAATGTGATTTTATTAATCCTTGGAATCATAAGCAGACAGGCATCTTGAGATCTTAATGTGTGCTCTGGTTTGTAAGTCATGATGAGTTCAGATAAGTAAGCTGTTTAAGTAAGTAAGTAAGTAAGTAAGTAAGCAGTTTAAGGCTTTGTATGTTAAAAGGAGGATTTAGAAATCTGTCATAAATTTAACCAGGAGCCAGTGTAAGGATTTAAGAACTGGAGTTATATGTTTGTATTTTCTTGTTCTTGTAATAATTCTTGCAGCAGCATTTTCAATTAACTGGAGGCTGTATAAAGAACAGTTTAAATATCCAGTAAACACCAAACTGCAGTAGTGAATCCTAATAGAAATAAATCCATGAATTGATTTCTCCGTATCCAACATATTTAGAAAACGCCTCAATTTCCCAACATTTTTAAGATGGAAGAAACATGTTTTGGACAATTTTATAATATGCGCTTTATATGACATGCTAAAGTCAAAGATAACTCCTAGACTGCAGGCTGATTCAATAAAATTAATGGTGATTCCAGCTGAGTTCAATAGTGACCAAATATTGTTGCGATCAGCGTCATTCCCTCCAATAGTTAACATCTCTGTTTTATTGGTGTTTAAAGACAAGTACTCATCCATCCACTCCTTTAATTCACTACCATAACTAATTAAAGACAACATCTGGGTCCTGGGGGCAGAGGGACTAAATCTTTGCTTTTTAGACCACCGTCTCACTGTTACTCACTCATCCTGTGGCTGAATTGGTGCTGTTGATTTCGGCTGTGTACTGATTACAGTGGGGACTGGAGAGACTGAAGCCAAATCATAACTAACCAAATTGTCTAAACAAACCGAGTCGTATCCAGTTTACTTTTTGCTTAATTGCTATCAGGTTCCTAGCACGGTCCTCTAATTCGCGTATTTTCCCGACCAACTCTAAATTACTTGGACTTTTGGCTTGTGAAGCTGTATGTATTAAGTGTCTTAAATTGGTCTGAATCCTACCTGGCCAGTAGAAAGTTCTTTGTAAGTTGTGGTAATTATACTTCAAAGACCAGTGATTTTCTATATGGTGTTCCACGAGGCTCTATCCTGGGTCCACTGCTCTTATCGATTTACATGCTTCTGTTAGGTCAGATTATCTCGGGGCATAACGTGAGCTACCACAGGTATGCTGATGACACACAACTGTACTTATCAATAGCGCCTGACGACCTCATCTCTCTTGATTCACTGACACAATGTCTTACTCGTGTTTCTGAATGGATGAGTAGTAATTTTCTCACACTAAATAAAGAGAAAACAGAAATTTTAGTGATTGGCAATAATGGATATAATGAGGTTATTAGAAATAAACTTGATGCATTAGGGTTAAAAGTCAAGACGGAGGTAAAGAATTTAGGGGTAACTATTGACTCTGACCTGAATTTTAAATCACATATTAATCAGATTACTAGGACAGCATTTTTCCACTTAAGAAACATAGCAAAAGGTAGACCTCTAATAACATTGCAAGATGCTGAGAAATTAATCCACACTTTTGTTTTCATTCAACTAGATTACTGTAACACACTCCTCTCAGGACTACCCAAAAAAGACACCAATCGATTGCACTAGTGCAGAATGCAGCTGCTAGAATCCTAACTAGGAAAAGAAAATCCAAGCACATCTCTCCAGTTTTGATGTCACTACAATGGTTACCTGTGTCATTTAGAATTGACTTTAAAATATTGCTTATTGTTTACAAAGCCTTAAATACAGTAATCCCTCCTCGATTGCGGGGGTTGCGTTCCAGAACCCCCCGCGATAGGTGAAAATCCGCGAAGTAGAAACCATATGTTTGTATGGTTATTTTTATATATTTTAAGCTCTTAGAAACTCTCCCGCACTGTTTATAAATATTCTCCGCACAGTTATACAGTAAACCCTCATTTATAGCGGTTGATCCGCTCCAGACAGATAAATGAATTTCCAAGAAGTAGGATTCTTTATTTATAAATCTAATATTTTTGCAGTTAGAGCATTGAAAACCTGTTTACGACCTTCTAAATACGTTTTTTTAACATTATTAGAGCCCTCTAGACATGAAATAACACCCTTTAGTCAAAGGTTTAAACTGTGCTCCATGACAAGACAGAGATGACAGTTTTCTCACAATTAAAAGAATGCAAACATATCTTCCTCTTCAAGGTGCCCGTCAGGAGCGGAGAATGTCAGAGAGAGAGAGCAAAGTAAACAATCAAAAATCAAAAGGGCTGTTGTGCTTTTAAGTATGCAAGCACTGCGATAAAGCGGCGCAATGAAGGGATCAATGTGAAGGTAGCCTTTCAGCATTTTTTACAGGCACGTCCGCATCTTCTAAGCAAACAGCCACTGTGCAAACAGCCCCTCTGCTCACACCCCCTCCGTCCGGAGCAGACAATACCTCCCTGATGGTATTGCATGATGGATAAGTATCTGCCTGTATTTCTCAGAGAGAGTGAGAGAGACAGAGAAAAGCAAACAATGAAAAATCAATATGGGCTGTTAGAGCTTTTAAGTGTGAGAAGCAGCGCGTGGGAAGCATATCATATATCATTGAGGAGTTTTATTTAATACGTAATACATGCTCTGATTCACCAGCAATTTTAACTTAGTTACAAAGTGATCAAAAGTCTCGTTTATACCCTGCGTCCTCTCATTAAACTTGTATCTCGTGAATATCGTATTCGTCTTAGGCATGACAAACGCCAGCAGCATCGTGTCTATGAACTTAATTTAAAGTTAAGCTTTACACCTTGCTTTCCTATTTGTTTGCATAAGCACAGTCCTTCACCAGCAATTATTTAATGTTAGCTCAGACCCGGCACTTAAAAGTTTCTCTTGCACTTTTGCTGAGTTTGTGCCAAACACTACTCTATCCCTGACCATCTCATCTTCGTTTGCATAAGCACAGTCCTTCACCAGCAATTTTAACACTGTTACAAAGTAAACCAAAGTCTCGTTTATACCCCGCGTCTTCTCATTAAACTTGTATCTCGCGAATATCGTATTCGTCATAGGCATGACAAACGCCAGCAGCAGCGTGTCTATAAACTTAATTTAAATTTACGGTTTACACCGTGCTTTGTTTCCGCAGTAGCTGCACTTATGAATATGCTTGTATGCGTCACTCGCTTCATATTCTTTTGCTGCCTTCTCAATTGTGTAATGCGCTTTTTGTTCAGCGCTCTTTGGAGCTCTTCCTTGTTCTCTGCGTACTGTGTTCACAGTCAGTTCGTGTGAGCTGCTCAGAGTACATGCATCGAAGGTTCTCTGCTGATGTCCACGGCTTTATTTAATGTTAGCTAAGACCCAGCACTTAAAAGTTTCTTTCGCACTTTTGCTGAGTTTATGCCAAACACTAGTCTATCCCTGACCATCTCATCTTCGTTTGCATAAGCACAGTCCTTCACCCACGAATATTTAGCGGCAGCGTGTCTATTGGATTGCCGCTGACGGACGGCCTTATATGGGCAAGCACTCAATTACGTGGGAGGCGTGATGATGAGGGACGCAACTCCACCTCACACGGCGACCGAGCTGCAGGCTATGGCTGTATATATGTACATAAGTAGGTTCCAGTTATGACCGTTACGTGTAGAATTTCGAAATGAAACCTGCCTAACTTTTGTAAGTAAGCTGTAAGGAATGAGGCTGCCAAATTTCAGTCTTCTACCTACACGGGAAGTTGGAGAATTAGCGATGAGTCAGTGAGTGAGTGAGTGAGTCAGTCAGTCAGTGAGGGTTTTGCCTTTTATTAGTATAGATATTACAGGCGCTGCCTCGCAGTTAGGAGACCCGGGTTCGCTTCCCAGGTCCTCCCTGCGTGGAGTTTGCATGTTCTCCCGTGTCTGCGTGGGTTTCCTCCGGGGGCTCCGGTTTCCTCCCACAATCCAAAGACATGCAGGTTAGGTGGATTGGCGATTCTACATTGGCCCTAGTGTGTGTTTGTGTGTGGGTGTGTTTGTGTGTGTCCTGCGGTGGGTTGGCACCCTGCCCAGGATTGGTTCCTGCCTTGTGCCCTGTGTTGGCTGGGATTGGCTCCAGCAGACCCCCGTGACCCTGTATTCGGATTCAGCGGGTTAGAAAATGGATGGATGGATGGATATTACAGGCTACTCCTAAGGCTACATACATTTTACTAGATAAACAGGTTGTTCTAAGTAAATGGTTTTCCTTATTTACGTTTTTTTACCAAACATTTAAAATGTATTGTTTTACTGTTTTACAACTACAACACTAGCAGGCAGCCAAGAACCTGTGGCAACCCCTAATCTGCCCATACTTCTAAAAATACAATGTGATGCACTTAAACATTTAAATGAAACATAATTAAAATTTTTCACAAACACAGAAAAAAAGTTCAAGCTCAAATATAACACAACATTCAAAACGTATGCTTTCATAATGTAAAAATCTCTTTAACCAAAAAGAGTATTTCTGTTGCTATGTTTAATAAGACGGTGACATGATTATGGCGACCATTTTTAAAGAATGAGTTGTATAGTCAGTAAGTGCACTTTGTTTATGAAAACAAAAGCCTGTCAGCTAAGGAAAACATGCAGGAAAGGGGAAACACTTTCATTTGGTTTATGATCCTGACTGCCTTTTGACTTCTGATTCTGTTTTGCCCTTTGATTTCTTATTGTGTTGTCCAATATTTATAGACCAAGCTGGACTGACCTTCTATCAGTTTACTTCAGAGGTTTAAAATAGTGAAGTACAACTGCTTCACTACCTTGCTTGAGTACATGTTTCAACTATTTGTACAGTACTTTACTTAAGTAAATTTCACTTTGGGCTATTTTTACTTGGAGCACTGCTCAGAAACAGCCAATAGAATGTTGTATCTCATTACAAAATAAAAGCACCATAGCACCCCTTCCACTACTTATTCGTTCCCATGCTTCTCTCTCACTGTTGAGACATGGAGACTGAATGTGCCTTTTCCCCTCATTCATATTTGATCACTATGTTCAAATTTGAACAATGCAAATGTAATTAATATATAGGGTGGTCCAGATCTAATTATGCACTTTTCATTATGCTATAACTTATTAAGTTTATTACATAGAAAATCACTCCAAAAATCCAGGACCATCGAGAAGTGTGCGAACTGACGACATGAAGAATCATCTTCGTGCCGAACTGGAGTCGTCCCCGCAGAAATCAAAGTCATCCAGATGATCTGGATCTGCATAATTAGATCTGGACCACCCTGTATAATGCAGCGTCCTCTGTGCCTGCCAGCACCTAAAGAAATCTCTGCTTTCACGAATTTGCCTTCAAATGTAAAGACGCATGTTACGGTGTTTTTTTTTTCCTCTTCTTAAGCTGTCATTTGGGGAGTCCCTGATGTCTCGAAAAGCAGAGTCTTTTTAATCTTTGCAAACAAGATTTTATGGGGACAAATACAAATGTACTTTCACGTTTCTTACTTGGGTACTTTTTTACTTTCCCTCAAGTATTTTTTAACTGAAATGCTTCTTACTTGCTACTACTTCTTCTTTTACTCAAGTATAATTTCAGAGTATGTTTTACAACTCTGGTTTATCCCATTTCAACTTCTTAAGTAAATGAACTTTGCAGTTGTTTTGAGCACACGTAGAACTGTTCCACTACATGTTTTTTTAAACCTTCTTTTAAATATTTTCTATTCTAATAGTGTTGCAGAAAAGTCAGTGAAATTTCATCTTTCTTAGAAATACATAAATGAAATTTTTTTGAGTATTGTTAATTTGAAAATTCTCGTTGTAGTTAACCTTCAATTGTGCATTTTGATTATAACAATAGTCCTCTGTTGTTTACTTTTATATCCTTATAGCATAATAAAAGTCTACTTAAATATTTTGTGAGATCAAAGAGGTTTTCTTCATGTCTTAAATGTGTTTAAATGGTACTATATTTCCAAGACCAAACATATATACGTTGTCACCAAACCGGTAGTAAGATAGAAACTCAGATGAAATGTTGGGGTGCCAACACGACCGCTCTGTTTACTCAGAAAGTATTTAAATAAAAAGCAGGAGCACAATGGTGCAGACACTAGCAATAATATAACTAGCCATTGGCTGAAGTACGGTTCAGTGTACAGTGTAGTGGTCAGACTTTAGGATCAGAGCTCAGAAACAAATGAATACAAGATTTGACAAACGAGAGGAAACCAAGCTTGATTGTCTACCTAATAGCTATGCTTTTCCAACATTTCATCCAGACTCTTGTGAAAGGTTGTCAAGGTTTCTGCTTCAACTACATGTTTCGGTAGTTTGTTCCAGAGTCCCAAAACTCTTTGCGTAAAGAAGTGCTTTGGATTTGTTCATAGTCCTGGAGACCTTGACCATCAAGCTGCCTCCCCTTATTGGTCATTCCACAGCTGAGTCAGCGCTGGACCAGCCAATCTGATGAAAGAACTCCTTTACCCGATGAGTCCTGAGATTCTCCATCAGATATTACTTTATTTTAGGCAGGCAAAACAACTTGGCAGGTGGGCAGTGGCACCAAGTGCCACATTTGATTACTGAGAAAAGAAACAAAATAGGGGTGAATTAGTACATGTTACTTATGTTTAAGTGCTAATGACTAACAACAGAGATGCAGTCTGTACAGTTAATCAGCAGCTCTAGTCAGGATATGCTAAACTGAAGTAGTGAGTCTTCTGCCGGGATTTAAAGGCTGAGACTGAAGGGGCATATCTTATGGAAGCAGGAAGACCATTCCACAGTTTAGGGGCCCTGTAACTAAAAGCTCGACCTCCCACTGTTATTTTATTAATCCTTGGAATCATAAGCAGACCGGCATCTTGTGATCTTAATGTGCGCTCAGGTTTGTAAGTCATGATAAGTTCAGACAAGTAAGCCGGACCTTGGCCGTTTAATGCTTTATATGTTAAAAGGAGGATTTTGAAATCTGCCCTAAACCTAACCGGGAGCCAGTGTAAGGATTTAAGAACTGCGGTTATGTATTTGCATTTTCTTGCTCTTGTAATAATTCTTGCAGCTGCATTTTGGATTAACTGGAGGCTGTATAGAGAACAGTTTGAACAGCCAGTGAACACCGCATTGCAGTAGTCAATCCTACTAGAAATAAATGCGTGAATGCCTGATGCCTACAGCTTCTAGTTTTAGAATAAGTCTTTGGTGTGGGACTACTGTATCAAATTATATTTGAAAGTCCAGGTAAATTATATTGTATGCTTAATTTTGTCAATTATTCCAGTTGCTTCATAAAAAAATCGAAAGTTTGTTTTTGCAGGACCTTCCTTTTATAAACTGTTGCTGGCTGTATTTAGAACATTATTTTCATTTAGGTAATTTCCTAATTTATTTTTAATTTCTAATATTTTCCACAATTTTGCCTGGCACAGAAGTAATTATTGGTCTGTAATTACTAGGATCCATTTTGTCTCCCTTCTTGAAGATTCACATTTGCAACTTTCCTGTCCTCAGCTACTTCTCCTTTCTGAAATGACTGCTGAAATATGCCTAAAAAGGGTTTATAGATGTTGTAGCCGCCGATGCAAGGCAAGGTCCAGCACGGGTAAAACGCATGTCAAAGAAATCTCACAGTCCAAAAGTTCGTTTTAAAATATTTAGTGAAGGTTAAAAGCAAATAATCCATGCAAGAATAAAGGAAAACAGTTACATACATAGAATAAAAGGCAAAAAAAAGGGGAAAAATGTATCTTGTCTAAACTTAGCTTTTCTTGAGAAACTTTAGTTATTTCTGTACTTAAAAGTTCTTTACTTCTTCTCTACTTAAAAACTCTTAAATTCTTATATACTTAAAGATTCTTAGCTTCTTCTTCTGTACGCTTTAGACGTATGGCACAGAACATAAATTAACTAGGGGGGGCGCGAAGATGTGAAAAAAAAAAACAAGATTCAAAAATATGAAAAAAACATCTGTTGAAACCAAAACAAATTAACTTAAACTACATTCTGATACTGGAACAATAAATATAGAGTTAGATAAATGTCGATAAAAGCTATGTAGGTATAATAAAATATGCATCTACATTTCAAAAAAGTGCGATTAAAATTGTTATGAAAACTCTGGTCGCAAATACTTAAAGGTTGAGAAACGCTGCCGTAGGCCAATTGGCACATAAACATGTGCCCAGGCACGGTTTAAAACCTTATGCCTTCCACACCTTTCAAAAACAGTGTTTGCTGGCAATTTTTATTTCAGCTTCTCTTTTCTATTTCTATGCAGTATTGTCTGGTGTTCCTCTATGTTAGAATTATCTGGCTTTTTTATATTGTTTTCTTGCATAGTGATTATTTTAATTTTCTTGTACAGTCTTGCGGGTTGATGAGAGGCTTCCTTCTGGGAGTGCCCTGCTTTTATACTCTGTGGAGCAGAAAGGGTGGGGTCAGGTGCCATCACTGGGCATTGAAAAAGGAGGCAAGGTGGTTAGGGATTGTGTCCCCTGGTGTCCCAGGCTGGTAGTGCTTACATTAGATGGGCCTGGAAGGTGACCCTCTGACATGCATATTTGACAATATATAAACTCCAAAGAACAATGTAATAAAACATATACACATACACATATACAGGTGCTGGTCATAAAATTAGAATATCATGACAAAGTTGATTTATTTCAGTAATTCCATTCAAAAAGTGAAACTTGTATATTATATTCATTCATTACACACAGACTGATGTATTTCAAATGTTTATTTCTTTTAATTTTGATGATTATAACTGACAACTAATGAAAGTCCTAAATTCAGTATCTCGGAAAATTAGAATATCAATTAAGACCAATGCAAAAAAAGGATTTTTAGAAATGTTGGCCAACTGAAAGGTATGAACATGAAATGTACGAGCATGTACAGCACTCAATATTTAGTTGGGGCTCCTTTGGCCTGGATTACTGCAGCAATGCAGCGTGGCATGGAGTCGATCAGTCTGTGGCACTGCTCAGGTCTTATGAGAGCCCATGTTGCTCTGATAGTGGCCTTCAGCTCTTCTCAATTGTTGGGTCTGGCGTATTGCATCTTCCTCTTCACAATACCCCATAGATTTTCTATGGGGTTAAGGTCAGGCGAGTTTGCTAGCCAATCAAAAACATGGATACCATGGTCCTTAAACCAGGTACTGGTAGCTTTGGCACTGTGTGCAGGTGCCAGGTCCTGTTGGAAAATGAAATCTGCATCTCCATAAAGTTCTTCAGCAGCAGGAAGCAAGAAGTGCTCTAAAACTTCATGGTAGACGGTTGCGTTGACCTTGGACCTTAGAAAACACAATGGACCAACACCAGCAGATGACATGGCACCCCAAACCATCACTGACTGTGGAAACTTTACACTGGACCTCAAGCAACGTGGATTCTGTGCCTCTCCTCTCTTCCTCCAGACTCTGGGACCTTGATTTCCAAAGGTAAGGCAAAATTTACTTTCATCAGAGAACATAACTTTGGACCACTCAGCAGCAGTTTTGTCTTTAGCCCTGGCGAGACGCTTCTGACGCTGTCTCTTGTTCAAGAGTGGCTTGACACAAGGAATGCGACAGCTGAAACCCATATCTTGCATACGTCTGTGCGTGGTGGTTCTTGAAGCACTGACTCCAGCTGCAGTCCACTCTTTGTGAATCTCAGTTTTAAATGGGTTTTGTTTCACAATCCTCTCCAGGGTGCGGTTATCCCTATTGCTTGTACACTTTTTTCTACCACATCTTGTCCTTCCCTTCACCTCTCTATTAATATGCTTGGACACAGAGCTCTGTGAACAGCCAGCCTCTTTAGCAATGACCTTTTGTGTCTTGCCCTCCTTGTGCAATGTGTCAATGGTCGTCTCTTGGACAACTGTCAAGTCAGCAGTCTTCCCCATGATTGTGTAGCCTACAGAACTCGACTGAGAGACCATTTCAAGGCTTTTGCAGGTGTTTTGAGTTAATTAGCTGATTAGAGTGTGGCACCAGGTGTCTTCAATATTGAACCTTTTCACAATATTCTAATTTTCTGAGATACTGAATTTGGGACTTTCATTAGTTGTCAGTTATAATCATCAAAATTAAAAGAAATAAACATTTGAAATACATCAGTCTGTGTGTAATGAATGAATCTAATATACAAGTTTCACTTTTTGAATGGAATTACTGAAATAAATCAACTTTGTCATGATATTCTAATTTTATGACCAGCACCTGTATATTTAATATTGAATAAGATGTAAATCAATGAAATAAATTCACTTAAATTTACATTTTTATTTTTTATACAGTATGTATCCACATGTGAAACACACGGATAAATGGTGGTTCTTAAAGACTTGTTTACATGGCTTTACTTCAGGCCATTGATGATTAAAGTGGTTATCGGCTTACTGTACAAAAATGGCAAATAACATTTACAATACAATACAATACAACACAATTTATTTTTGTATAGCCCAAAATCACACAAGAAGTGCCGCAATGGGCTTTAACAGGCCCTGCCTCTTGACAGCCCCCCAGCCTTGACTCTCTAAGAAGACAAGGAAAAACTCCCAAAAATAAACCCTTGTAGGGAAAAAATGGAAGTAATCTTGGGAAAGGCAGTTCAAAGAGAGACACCTTTCCAGGTAGGTTGGGCGTGCAGCGGGTGTCAAAAAAGAAGAAGGAGGTCAATACAATACAATACACAGAACAAATCCTCAATACAGTATAAAAATAAAAAATGTACAAGTATGGAGCAGAATATTTGTTTGTGTTTTGCATTGGCTTGTAATGTCCCAGTAGGGAGAGATCAAGTATCCTGGCATTGTACTTGGAGTACCAAAAGGATGATCTCAGTGTCCCTAGATGGGGGTTGTAATGCCACCTTTAGTGGTGGCAAGCCAAATTATCAACAATGACTCAAACTAAACATAAAGTCTGGGTGTACCTGACTAGCACATGGGTAAATTACAACTTACAACTTTAAAAATTCTTAGCTTAAGAGTTTATTTACAGTATGTCAGGCCCCGAGGTCCTCATCTTTGGCTTTATCAGGCTCTTGGAAACATTGAGTACCAGGAACAGGAAGGGCACATCTGGTGCAGCAAACAAAAAAGTAAATTTATTGTGCAAAAGTCAATATTAATTTCAAAGCAATTACAAAAGTGCAAATAAATACAGTACTTCAATAAATAAATGAAAATGCAAAACTAGCTTCCTGTTTGACGGACATCTTGACATCTTGTATTTATAATTGACGTTACTGTTGCCCACGAGTAGTACTTTATATTTTCCTACTGTGGGGAACAGCCTGGACACAGACAGGTAGACATGATTTTATATCACCACACACGTTTATTTAAAAGTCCTATTTACAATGAACACGCACAACCCAGTGCCACAGCACCAGTCACCCTCAAGTCCAGGCCCTCAACACAATGCCTTTCTCTCTCTTCAGGCCGCCTCCACTCCTCTCCACCAAGACTTCATCCTCTTCCACCCGATTCCAGCCCTTGAATGGAGGGAGGCAGCCTCTTTTATCCACACCCAGATGTGCTCCAGGTGTCTTCCGATGAACTTCCACCAGCACTCCCCAGTGTGGCGGAAGTACCGGCTCCACACCCAGAAGCACTCCGGGTGTCCCTGCTCCTCTTCTCCCCAGCACTTGCAGGTGTGGCGGAAGTGCTGAGGTCCAGGGCTCCAAAGGCATTAGGGCACCCCCTGGCAGTGACCACGGGCCCCTACAGGGCTGAGCTTTAAAGCACTGTACTCGTGGTCCCCAAAGCCACCAGAGCAGTCGCCCCTTCATGGTTTGGAGGAGGTGCAAGCCCTCCTCCGGTCCTCCTGGGCGTCCCGGCTGGGTACCACCCGCAGCCGCATGCAACACTACATTAAGCTGCATTTTCCAGGTATTTGACCAGTTCGGAAGGTTGTCTGGGAATTCTTTTTGCTGCCTCCTCAGTGTCTGCCATCCCTTCAGTTTTAGCATCATCTGCAGATTTCACAAGTTTACTAATTATACCAGAATCAATGTCATTAATATAAATCAAAAAAAGTAATGGTCCAAGGACAGACCCCTGAGAGCCTCCACTGATGACCTTGCTCCATTTGGAGCATTCTCTTCTTATCTGTTCTGTTTTGTCTTCTTCCAATTAACCAAATGATCAACAATGACTCAAACTAAACAAGGATTCTGGGTGTGCCTGACAAGCACATAGGTAAATGACAACTATACTTCAAAAATACTTAGCTAACAGTTTATTTACAGTATGTCAGGCCTCAGGGTCTTCATCTTTGGTTTTACAGTATCAGGCTCTTGAGAACATTGAATACCAGGAACAGGAAGGACACAGCTAGCTGGTGCAGCAAACAAAAAAGTACATTTATTGTGGAAAAGTCAAGATTAAATTCAAAGCAATAACAAAAAAGTGCAAATAAATACTTCAGTGAAGAAATGAAAAGGCACAATTATAAATAATACAACGTTATTTAATGCAGCACACACTCATTAAAGAACAAAAACTAAAAAAAAAAATCAATATCTTTTTTTTGAAAGGCTCTAAATAGCCAGCCACAAGATCTAAAGAAAAAATCATTCTCTGTCCTTCCAAAAATCTCAGAGGGAAGACTGACAATGTCTCTGGATGGAGACACCCCACAGTAGCTTTAATCTCACACAGACTCTTCATCTTACACACAAATGACAGCAGGAGTTCACCATAGGACAGACATGTCCTACAATTTGTAGCTGACTGTGTTGCTGTGCGTCTTTTACAAGATGAGGAAGACAGCCATAGAAAATCTCTGGAAAACATTCTGTCATGTCCTCTGATATGATCTAACAGTCATTCAGAGAGTCAGTGAAAAGATTGAATTGGGATCCTTGTCCCTACAGTCCTGCACTTTGGTCACCATCAGGCATACTGCTCAGCCAGCTTGGCTGTATTATGATAGCAGGTATTAAAAATACAGAAGTCTCTCTGTCTGTTTGACATGGAGCAGTGATGTCCATGACTGATAGCTCTTGCGTCTAAGACCCTGGAGCCTTCACCTTCTCCCTACACTACTCTAGTGCCTCCACTTAAGAAATTCTCAGAATCTTCACATAGTGCTACCTTGTGCCTAGGACCTTAATGACTTATGAGACCTTGGTCTTGGCGTTTGTCCCAGAGTTATTTCACAGACAAGGGGCCTTACTTGTGCTTGATCTTCTCCTTTATTGGTTTTATTTTCTGTTTCTTCACAATCATACTGTATAAAGCTACTAGCTGATTACCCAGTGGCTTTTCTCACTGAGTGCAAGGGAAAAAATAAAATGTAGTATATAAATTATTAAACAGTAAAACATTAACATGTAAGAAGTAAAGATACATTGAGCAGTACTGGAGTGGTACATTTTCTATGTAATCCTACAAATTTATGCCTGACAACCTTGCACTACGTGCCTGTGATTTAAGAGAAAAATTATTCTGAGAAATGTGGACGCTGCCCTTCCGTGCTTAATGGGCAGAAGGTCCAAACAATTCCCAAGTCCAAAACTTAACATGAAGCGGTCGGTACATCTTCTTAGATGTAAACCCACTATCTTCTTAAAAGAATTTATCACAAAAGCAACCTTGACTGTTGCAGGGTTTTAGTGACCTGAACTCACCTTAAGGGACAGTAAGCAGTTGTGAAGCACAATTTACAGAGTTTTGCTTCGATGGTGCCGATCACACTCATTCACAATGATTTCTACTCTCCCAGGAGCCGACAGGGCACTCGAAGTGTCACAAACAGTGCGAGAAGGGAGGACGCCACCCGAAACTGCTAAATTCTCGACCCGACGGAGCAGTCCGACATTTTGCACCTCAGAGCATCCACTTTGTTCTCACGACCCCTCGCCGCTGAAGGTCGTGTAGTCTTCACATTGTTTACAGCTCGGCGCAGTTAAAAAGTAGAAAGACGAAAAGCTATTTTCCTCATCTCTTCTACTATCAAGTACTGCCAATTAAAAAAAAGTTATAATGTGGCACTTTCCGCGACAGTCACGTGGACGAATAAATAAAACTTCTCTGTCAGAACGCGCCTGGAGGCCAACGACTCAGTGCTGGAGTCCAGAGAGGAGGGCTGGGGAAACGGCGGCGCACTTCTATGGGATAGATCGGCGTGTTTGTGTTTACTTCTTTTCAATATCAGTAAAGTAACTCTCACACAAATAATAACAATTCATAAAGACGATACAAAAATGGCGTCCACAAACAAAGTGATTAGTTCCTGTATTATAATATGTTCTGTGGTCATACGTAATTTCCATTTCAAACGTGAAAAGAATTTTATATATATAAATAACCATAAGTACCTTGTATTTCTTTCACTTACTTAAATATTTTGAACACATTCACCAAATGATAAACTTTCTTAGCCAAGCAGAACATGCAGCAGCACATCATGTGTTCAACAATTTAGAGAGCATGGTCTTCCTCAGCACTGCTGTTTCACAGCTACAGAGACCTGGGTTCAAATCCTTGTGTGATCACTTCCTATGTACAGTATTCATGTTCTGTCCATGTCAGCACGTCTCACTACCCCTGTTTTGTTTCTGATGCTGCTGAGGAGTGCTTACCACAACTCTGAATTGTGAGAAGCAGTTTCTGAATATCAATGGTCGATGGTGGAAAAGCCACACTATTTCAGAACAACTTGTGCACTTTTAAAAGAAAGTTCTTTGAGCTTTGGCTGCCATCAGCCAACTGCCATGATTTGGTGTGATTTTGGGTTCTCAAAGGCTTCCAGTATTTATTTCAATCATTTCATCTGCTCTCAGTTTTACTAGGGATGTGGCCTCTGAGGACGGGGCCTATGAGTAATTCATAAAAGTGATAAAAGGACGGCTACGAGTGCAAATCCTTATCTGACCTGCAGATTGCAAATCTCTGAAGGAGAAGTTTTTCTTTGTGCTCTTTTCTCACATGTACTTTCAGTTTTGGACCATTTTGTTCTCTCGACCAGGATATCGTCTCTTGTATTGGGCTTTAGTTTCATATCACTTTATATCTTTTTGTTTTGTTTTTTTATGTGCATCTCCCGGTTTTTGCTCAAATGTTTATCTGCCAGTCCACTGACAGAACACCAACTGCAGATGACCTGCTAGTAGTCAGAATCAGAATTCACTTTAGTGACCAGGTGCACTAATATGTATTTGGATATAGTCCTGATAGTTTTGGTGCATCATGCAAGGATAACACAGAATCCCAAAGATAAATTTAAGAGATAAAATATAAAATGCTAAAATATGTTGCAGCATACAAGGGCAATACATATACAGAGTCATGAATAGAGGAGTATCTGTCAGTGTCATTGGTGAAATAATGGAACTGATGAGCAATGGGGATTGACATGGGAAAAGTAGCAGAACAGTTTGAGGTGTTAGGTGGGAGTATAGTGTAAGTTTCAGTGCCGCACAGAGCACTGTTTGTTTTGGACCATTCCTGCATGTGCTCCTTTGAACCTTATGTCAGAGGGCTTCACCAGGCTGTTGTTTTTATTTCCTGTGTGGGTGAAAAATCTTGATCTTGAAAGCAAACATATCTTATCTTCAAAGGAGCGCCGTCATAAAGGAGCGCAGTCAGGAGCAGAGAATGTCAGAGAGAGCGCTTGCTAAGAAAAGCAAACAATCAAAAAATCAATACGTACTTTTAAGTATACAGAAGCACTGCGATAAAGCGGCATTTTGTAGAGGAGCGTCCGTGTCCTCTGTGCAAACAGCCCCTCTGCTCACACCCCCTCCGTCAGGCAGAGTGAGAAAGATAGAGAGAAGCAAACAAGCACCGCGCGGGAAGCATATCTTTTAGCATTGAGGAGTTTTAGTTAATATGTAATACATGCTCTGATTGGGTAGCTTCTAAGCCAACCGCCAATAGCATCCCTTGTATGAAATCAACTGGGCAATCAAACTGAGGAAGCATGTAACCTAAATTAAAAGACCCATTGTAAGCAGAAAGCGGCGAACCAGCGAAAAATTTGTGACATATATTTAGATATGCTTACATTTAAAATCCGCAATAGAGTGAAGCCGCGAAAGTCGAAGCGCGATATAGCGAGGGATTACTGTATTACATATTTGTATATATAAGTGTAAACATAATACATTTTTTTTAACATGGTCACCTTTGGAGACACCAGCAATCTGTAATCACGGCATGCGCTAACAATCCATTGGTAGACAAAGCCCTTATAGTATATGAATATACAAAAGCATCTTTGGTATATAGCTGATAACAGGCTAATCAAATAGGAATAGATCCTTATAAGTGACATTAGATCATCCTGTATTAGGTTACATGGAGAGATACTGTCATGAATCTAGACCATCATCCCAGTCCACTAGTGAAAGCTCAGCCTAAAAATCAGATCAGGCCAAAGAGACTCAGATAAACAAATTCTAAGATTGGCTAGTGATGATATAACTATCAATTAGGGAAGTTTAAAAATGAAGCAATTTTCTAAACATGAGGGTTTCAGTGTCATTTAAAGAGCACTCCTCCTTGTGAGGTAAGGCACAGGGAACTGAACTTTTGAACTCTCCTTTTCATCTGTATGCCTCTGACAAATGTAAAACAGAAAACTGATTTTTGGAACTGGGAAGTGGTACACCACCAAAAAAGATAAAATCCAGAGTGGGGCAAAAATTAACCAATGAATGAGGAGATCTGGGAACCAAGGCACATAATATTACTGATATAAACAGAATCGGGATTTGTAGTAAAGCAGAATCATCTTAAAGACAAAGATGAAGGAATTTATCTGTATCTTTGCTGTTAAATTGTAAGAATATCATTTTTCTAGTATACAGCCATTTAGTCTTCTAATTTCTCATTTTATTCTTATGGTTTAATAAATACGCTAAATACATTTAATTTTAATTTGCTTTAGCTTTAGTATTGTATTATAGTATTAAATCTTTGTGTTCTCATAAGTCTGAGGAAGGGTGTCACCTTAGTGAAGGGCTAAGCAGGGATAGGGGTGTTAAGCACAGGCCTGTGAGACAATCGTCTGCAAACAGATAACACATAACAGATAACCCCGCTGCCTGCGCTTGGGAAAGCAGATCATAACCTTGTTCTGCTTTAGCCTCACTACAAACCAAGAGTGAGGGAGCTGCCTTCAACCACACGCTCATTCAGGAAGTCGTCCCCTGAGGCAGAGCAGGCTCTGAGAGACTGCTTTGGAACTACGGACTGGAATATCCTGCAGGGGTCACATAGTGAGAACATTGAGGAGGTTGTTGATTGCACAACTGACTACATCAACTTCTGTATGGACATTGTAGTTCCAGTAAGAACAGTACGCTGCTATGCCAACAACAAGCCATGGATTACAAGTGACATCAAGGGCCTTTTGAACCAGAAGAAAAGGGCTTTTAAAGACGGTGATCAGCATGAGCTCAATCGTGTGCAGAAGGAACTCCGAGTCCAGCTCAGGGCAGCAAAGGAGCAGTATAGGAGAAAGTTGGAGCAAAAGTTGCAGAATAACAGCATAAATGAATTGTGGGATTTGATGAAGATCATCACTGGCTGCAGCTCGAAGCAGAGTGCCACCATCGAGAGAGATGTTGAGAGAGCAAACCAGATGAACAACTTCTTCAACAGGTTTGACCACCCTAACCCACTCTCATCTCGGAATACTGCATCCTCCACCCATCCTTCTGCTGATGCCAGCATAGGAGAGAGTTTCCCGCCGCCCACAATTACAGCAGCCCAGGTAAGCAGAGAGCTGAGGAGACTTCTTGCCAGCAAAGTAGTGGGTCCAGATGGAGTATCACCACGACTGCTGAAGGCCTGTGCACTGGAGCTGGGGAGTCCTCTACAGCACATCTTCAACCTGAGCATGGAACAGGGGAGAGTCCTGAGGCTTTGGAAAACATCTTGCATCACTCCAGTCCCTAAGTTATCACGTCCTAGTGAGCTGAATGACTTCCGACCTGTCGCTCTGACGTCACATGTGATGAAGACCATGGAGCGGCTGCTGCTTCATCACCTGAGGCCACAGGTCCTTCAGTTTGTATACTAGGAGAAGGTGGGAGTGGAGGATGCCATCATCTATATGCTACACCTATCCCTCTCCCATTTGGACAGAGGCAGCGGTGCTGTAAGAATTATGTTTGTGGACTTCTCTAGTGCAATCAGCACCACCCAAACCTCTGCTCCTTAGGGACAGGCTGACAGAGATGGGAGTAGATTCATACCTGGTGACATGGATCGTGGACTATCTTACAGACATACCTCAGTATGTGCGTCTCGGGAACTGCAGGTCTGACATTGTGATCAGCGCCACAGGGGACTGTATTTTCTCTGGTCCTGTTCAGCCTATATACATCGGACTTCCAATACAACTCGGAGTTCTGCCACGTGCAAAAGTTCAGTGATGACACAGCTATTGTGGGGCTGCATCAGGAGTGGGCAGGAGGAGGAGTACAAGAACCTAATCAAGGACTTTGTTAAATGGTGCGACTCAAACCACTTATACCTGAACACCAGAAAAACCAAGGAGCTGGTGATGGATTTTAGGATACCCAGGCCCCTCCTGGACCCCGTGATTATCAGAGGAGACTGTGTGCAGAGGGTGCAGACCTATAAATACCTGGGAGTGCAGCTGGATGATAAATTGGACTGGACTGCCAATACTGATGCTCTGTGCAAGAGAGGACAGAGCCGACTATACTTCCTTCGAAGGCTGGTGTCCTTAAATATCTGCAATAAGATGCTGCAGATTTTCTATCAGATGGTTGTGGCGAGTGCCCTCTTCTACGCGGTGGTGAGCTAGGGAGGCAGCATAAAGAAGAAGGATGCCTCACACCTGGACAAACTGATGAGGAAGGCAGGCTCTATTGTAGGCACGGAGCTGGACAGTTTGACATGCATGGCAGAGCGACGGGCGCTGAGCAAGCTCCTGTCAATTATGGATAATCCACTGCATCCACTAAACAGGATCATCTCCAGACAGAAGAGCAGCTTCAGCGATAGACTGCTGTCACTGTCCTGCTCCACTGACAGACTAAGGAGATCGTTCCTCCCGCACACTATGCAACTCTTCAATCTGCCCCGGGGGGTAAATGTTAACATCTATCTCAAACCTGTTAAAGTCTGAACACAAGGTACTAGAACCAGAGATATGGAACTGCAAGGGGAACCTTAAAAGGCCTGAAGGTCACCACTGCCACCATATCTTTTACCTCTTAGCCTGGGAAAAAGAGCTGGATAACTTGGGTATCCCTCCAGGCCTGGTTCCAGACAATACATGATGTCTTCCTTCCAGGTGCAAGGCCACCTTCAGGTCTGCATACTAGGATGAGCTCATCCTACTTAGAGCATTTAAATAAAAAGGCAATATAACTGAAAAGCTTAAAAGGCTAGAACAGATACAGAAAGAGTTTCCGCTACACTTGCTCCTGCCCTCTTTTTAAAGGGTTTGTCCACCCAATGTATGTTAGCTTTCAGGAAATCCTAATTGGTCCATTTTTAATTTACTGTCATTTCGTAAATGCATTGTCTTTGAAAGGTTCACTCTTAATTTACATTTAACTAGTGCGAGTTGGATTATTTTTGTTGTGATCAATTTTTTAAGAAAAGCAACATGCCAGAACAAGGTCTAATCATGTGAATGTAAATTGGAAATTAAGAGCACTCCTCAAACTCTCCATTTTTCATCTCAAGTCCTGCTCCATACCACCGGGCACCACTGTGGCACCAACTGACCACATCACTCACTTGGCAATGGGAGCAACTGCGTCAAAGATTTAGGTTTTTAAGATTTTAATGGAGTTGTTGGATGCTCCGTTAATTTGTGATGCAGATGACTTCAGAATAAATCAAATTATAAAAAGCAAACAGCCAGTTTTTCAGTGTAATCAGGTCTGAGGGTATTTTATCTATAGTATGGTTTCTTAAACTTTTTTTCTTGTGGCTCAGTCTTGTCCTTCTTGGTGTCTTTGAGACCTATACCATATTGATCATGAGATTTGGGGGTTCCTCCTGTAGAATCCCCATTGATCATCATAACAGTGGACTCATATCAGAGTAATGTTGACTGATTAATCAATCAACCCATGGCAACCCTCCACTACACACCTCACAAAGCATATGCGACCCATTCCAATTAAATTCAATGGTGACCTAATAGCACCAACCCACAATGCAAACTATGGGACCCATAGTTTAAGAAACTTCTAGATCTAGAAGTAAGCAGAAGTTTAGCAGATGCTTTTGTCCAATAAACTTACACTGGTGTGTGAAGAAAGTGAAGAGGAATAGTTATATCTTCCTGTCCTCTGCCTCTTGTTCTGTTACACCTATCACCTGCATGTCCTCTTTCTCCATATCCATAAACCTTCTCTTAGGCCTTCCTCTTTTCCTCTTGCCTGGCAGCTCTATCCTTAACATCCTTCTCCCAATACACTCAGCATCTCTCCTCTGCACATGTCCAAACCAACGCAATCTCACCTCTATGACTTTGTCTTCAAACTGTCCAGCCTCTAATGTACTCATTTCTAATCCTACCCATCTTCAACTTCAACATCTTCAACTCTACCACCTCCAGCTCTGTTTCCTGCTTTCTGGTCAGTGCCACCACCTCCAACCCCTATAACATAGCTGGTCTCACTACCGTCCTGTAGACCTTCCCTTTCACTCTTGCTGATACCCGTCTGTCACAAATTACTCCTGTCACTCTTCTCCACCCACTCCACCCTGCCTTCATTCTCTTTTTCACCTCTCTTCCACAATCCCCATTACACCCCTAACGGGAGTAGCCAAAAGAAGGAAGAGAGAAATTAGAGACCAGAAAACCCAAACAATAGGACTAAACCAATACAATACACATATATGTCTATGGGAAATCAAGTGAGCAGAAGAGACAGAGGACATCTAGATGGAGACTGATTTTAAATATATAGTAGCTTATGAGGTTTAATCTGTGCACAAATTTACATTGAATAAATTGGTGGTTTTTAAAAGTAGTATCCCAGCGAAAAAAGGAGGACAATGTGAGGTCCTAAAAGGAGTTTATAGCAGGATTTACATCATAGGGAGTGAAGAACTGAGACAGGTTTTTTGAGAGGAGAAAAGGAGCTAGCAAGAGAAAAAAGATGATCACAGGGTAAAGCAGATTCAAGGGAGACACCCTTAACAATGAACCAATGTGCAAATAGTATAAAAAAGTGGATGAGGGAATGCCAAGGTGAGACTTGGAATGATGTAAGGCCAGAATCACCAAACTAATAACTCAATACACTGATACTGGGCGATGTCGAGGTAGGCAGAAAGCTTTCACAACCACCCAATAGCAATGCACGATTATCAATAATTTGGATACGTTGCCTAAGTTCTTTCCCGTTTTATACCAGATTTGGACTGCATATGTTATTATGGTTTCTGAGTCAAGAACAGAGGTTTTGAAATTGAAATTGGTGCATATAACTATAACTAATTCATAGGAGAATGACAATTGCAGATTCAAGGGGAAACCAAACTGGAAGGCTTCAAGAGCTTACCCAGCTCTAAGGTTACCCAATGGTAAAATTGTAGCTGTGGAAGTGACACTCCTGCACTACACCTAACCCTGATTATAACAGACTGTTTGAGTTTGGCTCTTCTGACCTTCCATATAGAACAGGACAGCAGAAAACTTACCTCTGACAAATAAGACACAGAAGGAAGTAGAGAAATCTTGGGACATTGGAAGCTGATTCTAGGATTAATGTTCATTTTCATAGTGGCCAACCAGAGCTGAAAAGACATTGGAATTTTGGACCTTGACTGGATTGAGGATTTGACATTTTCAAAGACACAAAGAAAGTCTGAGATAGCAACATCATGTTCAGAGGATATTCAATTGCCCAAGTACTTGAACTTGTCAGTAATTGAGACAGACAAGAGAAAAGTAGCAAACAGGCATTAGGGAGTATTATAGGTAATATATTTTATGTTCTAAAGCAAAGCAAAATAATTTTAAAAGGTCTAAAATATACTGCTCAAAAGAATTAAAGGAACACTTTTTAATCAGAGTATAGCATAAAGTCAATGAAACTTATGGGATATTAATCTGGTCAGTTAAGTAGCAGAGAGGGTTGTTAATCAGTTTCAGCTGCTGTGATGTTAATGAAATTAACAACAGATGCACGAGAGGGGCAACAATGAGATGACCCCCAAAACAGGAATGGTTTCACAGGTGGAGGCCACTGACATTTTTCCCTCCTCATCTTTTCTGACTGTTTCTTCACTAGTTTTGCATTTGGCTACAGTCAGTGTCACTACTGGTAGCATGAGGCGATACCTGGACCCTACAGAGGTTGCACAGGTAGTCCAACTTCTCCAGGATGGCACATCAATACGTGTCATTGCCAGAAGGTTTACTGTGTCTCCCTGCACAGTCTCAAGGGCATGGAGGAGATTCTAGGAGACAAGCAGTTACTCTAGGAGAGCTGGAGAGGGCCATAGAAGGTCCATAACCCATCAGCAGGACCTGTATCTGCTCCTTTGGGCAAGGAGGAACAGGATGAGCACTGCCAGAGCCCTACAAAATGACCTCCAGCAGGCCACTGGTGTGAATGTCTCTGACCAAACAACCAGAAAGACTTCATGAGGGTGACCCAAGGGCCCCATGTCCTCTAATGGGCCCTGAGCTCACTGCCCAGCAGAATGCAGCTCGATTGGCATTCGCCATAGAATACCAGAATTGGCAGATGCACCACTGGTGCCCTGTGCTTTTTACAGATGAGAGCAGGTTCACCCTGAGCACGTGACAGAAGTGAAAGGGTCTGGAGAAGCCATGGAGAACATTATGCTGCCTGTAACATCATTCAGCATGAGCAGTTTGGTGGTGGGTTAATGATTGTCTGGGGAGGCATATCCATGGAGGGTCGCACAGACCGCTACAGGCTTGACAAAGGCACCTTGGCTGCCATTAGGTATCAGGATGAAATCCTTGGACCCATTGTCAGACCCTATGCTGGTACAGTGGCTCCTGGTGCACGACAATTCCTGGTCTCATGTGGTGAGAGTATGCAGGCAGTTCCTGGAGGATGGAGGAATTGATACCTTTGACTGGCCACCACACTTTCCTGACCTAAATCCAATAGAACACCTCTGGGACATTATGTTTTGGTCCATCCAATGCCACCAGGTTGCTTCTCAGACTGTCCAGGAGCTCAGTGATGCCCTGGTCCAGATCTGGGAGGAGATCCCCCACAACACCATCTGTCATCTCATTAGAAGCATGCACCGATATTGTCAGGCATGTATACAAGAACACAGGGGCCATACAAAGTGATGCGTACAATTTTGAGTTGCTGCAATAAAATTTTGGCAAAATGGACTAGCCTGCCACATAATTTTTTCACTCTGATTTTTGGGGCGTCTTTGAATTCAGGGCTCTGTAGGTTGATCATTTTCATTTCCATAAAACGATGTGGCATCCTTTTATTCCTAACACATTACCCAGTCTATATCAGTATAGATATCCAGGAGGATTTCTTTTTCCCATTGAGATCTGATGTGTTTTCAAAGTGTTCCTTTAATTTTTTTGAGCAGTTTATTTGAGAGATCGTTAAAAGCATTATTTAGATATAGGAGGGTATCGCTGGTATAAAGAGATATTCTCTGATAAGTACTATATAGTGGTAAAGAAGTATGCCAACTTCCACATTCTTCTGCTATATAAATCCCAGTCAGCGTGAAAAGTACCACACGTGCACGTGCCTGCTGTCCCGTCCCAACTCTTCCCAGAATTACGCCTCTTTGAATATGCAAATCAATATAAATAGCCCTAAAGCTCAGTGTTCTGTGAAAAGATAATGGCAAAAGCACGAGGGAAAATAGAAGAATTTCAGCAAATACCAAGTGGAGGCAAAGAAAAACGTACTATTTGTTGGTTTAAACCGTGGTATAAACAACAAAAGGAAGTTGATCGAGTCACATAGCGTGTCGGAGAAACTCGAAAGCTCAAGTTCACAAAGTCGCACAGTGCCCGAAATAAAAAAGAAGTCGCATATCAAAGTCGCCGTTAAAAGGCGAGTCGTAGCCCACCGTCTGAGTGTCATATGAAAGTTTATTAGGGTACAGAGAAAAAAAAAGGCACACAGTGGGGAAAAAGCATGAAATGTCAACTTTAACTTTCTCGAAATTTCCACTTTAATCACGTAGTTTATTTAGTCATTAAAGTAGAACATCATAAACTTCATCTTAAAATCATTTAATTTACTAGCTTCTCAATCCCATCGTAACTAAAGTAGCACGTTAAATGCTTTGTTTTGTATTTGATCTTGTGCTCTATGTGTGTGAATCACTACATGCTTTCGGGCTTTCTCTTCCTCTGACAGGACACAGAATCCATTACATTCGTAAAATTATAGCTCTCTGAATAATTAAAATACTGAGATGTATATGTGATATCATTTTCATGATGATAGGAGTTAGATAATGTTATTAAACTTGGGAACACGGTGGTGCAGTGATTGTTCATGTGTCACACAAGATGCTGCTGCCTCATGAGCGACCTTCGATTAAATACTTCATTGTAGCAGTACTGTCTCTTTCAAATGTACTAACCTCCAATTCCTGTCCTTACTTTTCTTTCTCTAAATACCCAATCGCCACACAATCAGCTCTGTAATAGACGTTAAGCCATCTCTAAACTTATAACGTTGATTCTTCAAAACTTTTAAGAAACATCGAAATATCTTCGTAGTATGTGTTTAATTTTTCTATCCATCTATCCTTCCAGTGTTATGTCAGCACCAGCAAGAATACAGCACGAGGCAGGAACAATCCATGAATGGAGTGTCAGCGGCTCGCTAGCACTGCGGCACCATGTAGTTAAAGTTAACGTTTTATCTGTATAATATAATAAACATATTTTGCTGCATTTCATCTTAAAAACGATATTGTCATCATATGCAGGAACAGTGGCTCAGGTTGTGCAATATTATAACTGTAGTGCAAGTTTACAGTGAGGTGATTGTACTAATAAGTACAGACAGTTCTACAAGGAGCACTTGATGGACTGATTGAGTGCGTTTATAGTTCTTGGCATGAAACTGTTTCTGAACTGCGAGGTCCGTACAGGAAAAGCTCTGAAGCATTTGTCATATGAGAGCAGTTCAATAGACTGCATGGCTGAGGCAGCGTGATGCCTTATACCGATAATTATTTTTCCAATACGCTGCTGTACAGCTGTGAGTCACACTCAGATACAGTGATATAAATACTCCGAGTGGTGCAGTGAGAGTAATATGGAAAAAGATGATCCGATTTGGGATCCGAGGTGCAGTGAGAGTAACAGCGCTAAAGCAGTTATGGTATTTGGAATAGTTTGACCATTCTGTGGACAATTAGTATTGTATAGTTTAATTACAATCAGATGCATTAAACTAATAAACAATATGTGGTTAATTTCAGTGTATTTATAAAGCCGCGTCAGGGATGTGGATCTAAAAACGAAAGGATAACCACACAGGAACAGTAGTACTGCTTTGACGCTGGGTGCCGCCAGTCTGCAAAACCGAGCGGAGAACTTGCGTACGACAGGGTATGAGGTACAGTGGAAATGTTTAGGTTTTATACATCGCAATTTGAACGTGGAAACATTCTTATGCAACATTTTTGTGCGTACACACCATTTATACATGAGGCTCCAGGTCTGGCTTGGTGCTTTTTGAGGCCTGCACTCTTTTTGACATTTTGTGTCGTTGCATCACCAACGTTGCAATCACCATCTCAAATGAAGCACACTTAAAGCAATTTTGTCCTAATGTACAGTAGAATGTTTGGCACAGTATGACTTACTTAATTGATTGACTAATACAGTGGAATTCTTACACAAAGTAAGTCTCTCAAATGCAAAAAAAATGTAAAACTCAAAGTGCAAGCAGGGGATTAAAGAAATACTCTACCCCAAAATGCTATTTTTAATATGTTACTTACATGTCCTATTTAGTTTGAAGTGATGGCTGAGAAAATTTTTTAATGTCATGGTATCATGCAGAATTGTGATGAAAAAAAGTTTATGATATAATAGAAGACAATGGTAACCAGTTCTAAACAATGTCAAACTATGTGAAAAAATGTCCATGGAAAAAAGAAAACAAAATCGCAAGTTATTTTTGTCAAATAATCCACATGTCTATTACACAGTTATATGCAAAACATGCATTTTTGCTAAAATATCATTACATAGATGCTTCCAGAAAAGTTGTCACACATCACAAACACGAACAGAAGTCGCATAGGATTGATTTTTTAAATTGAAATTCCACCTCTTCCCCCACTCACTGGTCCTATGTGACTTGTGTTTCTGGTTTAAATGTGCCAGTGAAAATAAATATTGGTCTTCTGACTAAACTGCATATTACTATTAGGTATTTAGTCAATTATTGTTAGTTTTAGTCTAGTTTTAATTGACTATAATGGTTTAGTGTCAGAATATTTGTGTCATTTACCTTTAAGATCAAAAGGTACAGAGAAAGGTGTCCTGGTGTTCAAATCTTCAATATTTTAAAATAATAGATGCCTATATTTTCATTATATTTTGCTCAAGACAAACAAGATGAACTTAAATACAGGACACTTACATGGACAATTTAACATCAAAGCATCTTTTCTTGAATTCTATCACCTTACAAACATCTGTTGAAACAAAGCAGAAGACCAGGGTGATGCCTCAGGCTGTGTTGATTACTTTATAACCTGCAAACAGATGGACACTATGGCTCTAGGAATTGCCAAATTTGTTTACAGATCAGAAAAGGAAGGAGTTCTGAGATACTTACCAGATCAAAGACTGTGTTGATTATTTTACGGCTTGGGAAATAGACATACAAAAAACAGATCAAAAACTGTGAGTGAAATAATCCATCATGCAGACAGCCAACCAATCAACATCACATGTCAAAAGCGCCACATGGAATTTTAAAATAAATACGGCTTGCTTATCAAAACTCCTTTCAATCATGAATAATCCACTGCATCCACTGAACAGTGTCATCTCCAGACAAAGGAGCACCTTCAGCGACAGACTGCTGTCACCGTCCTGCTCCACTGACAGACTGAGTTTGTTCCTCCCTCACACTATGCGACTCTTCAATTCCACCTGGGGGGTAAACATTAACATTATTCAAAGTTATTGTCTGTTTTTTACATGCATTTTTACTGCTCTTTAAATTAATATTGTTATTTGTATCAGTATACTGCTGCTGGATTATGTGAATGTCCCCTTGGGATTAATAAAGTATCTATCTATCTATCTATCTATCTATCTATCTATCTATCTATCTATCTATCTATCTATCTATCTATTAGAAGAAGAAAAAGTGACAACAACACATATGTCAGAAGAGGGTGAAGGCGACATCAGAAAAGGAGACCATTTCATCTGATTGTAGGCTAAAGCATCTTACGAACAACATCGGTTGCTAGATTAAAGTCCATCCCACAGCTTCCAATCCTCAACATATTTTGTAAGCTTTTTCTAAAGACTATATATATATATAGATTTCACTATCTATGTTTTCTTTTATATTTTCCTCTACTGGTATAATTGTTCTTTAATAAATACCAAGTTGCTTTTAACTTTCTATACTTTATCTTTATATCTGGAGTCATTGAAGTAATGAGATAAATATTTACAGCACCTGGAGCAGCAGTCATATGATCCAAACTGCAAGATTTATTGGGCTAAGAATGAGAGCTCTATCCAATAGTGAACAGTATGTACAGTAAGACATCATTGGCTGATAAATGGCCTATAGCCAAGGATGTTGAGCCTTGAATGTTTTAATATATTCTTGGAGACCAAAAGTAATATTTAGGTGTGAGATATCTGTAAGACATTGTACAATCTGGTAACAAGGTTAAGTAAGTCGTGGGTAATACCACAATAACACATTTAGAGTTTTGCCGTGGTAGATTATTATATTACACTAATTTCCCCTGTTGCACTCTTTATTGTGTAGACTTTATCAGAATGCTTCAAATCCCATAGACTTAACACTGTTTACAAGGTATTGTACTTAATAACTTCTTCCCACCTTCCCTTCTACATCTATAACCTCGGGCAATTAACACAGAGTAAAAGGACAAGCAGGAGTTAAGTTACAACTTCTAATTATATATTATTAGAAGTACTCATAAAATAATAATAATAATAATAATAATAAAGCAAAGTACATGTGAATATTGGCCCTCATACAACCTGATAAACACTAGATGTACAGCTCCAGATGGCACACAGACTTGTAGTTACTCAAATGTCTCTGGTCAAATCATCATTCCTAGTCAGCTTTCTTCAGGACAGGCAGCATACCTGTCTCAATATGACCGGCGGGTTGTGCTCCTCATTGGGCTCTCTTAATGACTATTGTGTGAGAGAGCGAGAGAGAGGAGTAAAATGACCACTTTTCCACATTCCTGTCCAAATCCTTAGACTAACAGGGCATCATGGTTACAGAATGGCCTCTGATTCAAAACCAATCGCAAACAGCCATACTTCAGACCAATAAAATGCGGGTACAACTCATCCCCAAGTTGCTGGTTTATAGATCAGATGAGATTAGATAACATTTTTAATCCATGTGAAATTCCAGTCACAGTCACCCTTGCCAAGCTGGTCTGATACTCCATCCTCCACACGGTCTTTTCATACTTGCCCTCTTGTGGAGTATGTCATTGTGGGTTAGTCAAACCATACAATATGGTGATAAAAAAGGATAATGGGAACACTTGGCATCATCATCTATTGACTGGGTGGTAGTGAACAACCTTCTGAGAGCTTGAATTGAGAGAAGGGAGCACAATGCACGGAATGACAGCCCTTATAATAATAATAATAATAATTCTTTGCATTTATAAAGCGCTTGAGGAAGACTAGTTCAATTAATCAGCTTTTATTCAGTCACAGATGAGTACATGGATTCATGTGTTGCAAGGCAGAAGAGTGCAGATTTCCTTTTTCAGACTTATATTTGTTTCCTCCCTCCCCCTTCCCCTTACTTCACAAAAACCATAATATTGTTTATCTAAGCATTTCATCTTATATTGCGCAAAACGGCCAACCGTTTCTGTCTTGCATGCATATCAGATGGGGCCCTAAAGAATGAAGGATCATCTCTCCTGTGTCTAACAGACGCATTCCTAAAGAGGAAGTTGTCCTAAGTCAGCTTACTGCACTCTATCTTATGACAAATGCTTGTATGAATAACCTGCCATTGTAGCAAAACAGCTTTGTCAGCTTTCACATTTCCATTTTTTTTAATGTTCTTTGAAAAGTTCAAGTATTGGGTGTCATCAATCTCAGTGTTTCCCAAACTCGGTCCTGGGGACACACTGCGGCTGCAGGTTTTTGTTCCAACCACCTTCTGTTTTTAAATGGACTCCTGGGCTAATTAAGTGAACTGATATTTCCCAAGTTGTGTGTTTAGGGAACAATATAGAAATTAGAAAACTAAGTTTGCTTAAAAAAATATATTAAAATGTACCAAGCAGTTATATAGGAATAATGTATTTTTTTTTCTCTTTAACAATATTTTCATCTTGATTTTCATTCTACTTTTCTAGGTGTTCTAATTGTTTTAATTAATCCATTATTTGCTAATTAGTGGGGTTGATGCTCAAGTAGTTGCAGCCTTTGATTATTCAATGTTTTGCCAGTGTGACTGCTCAATTTTTAATAGTCATTAATAAGATACAACAAAGGGGGAACGACTGCACAGAGGGCAAAATATAATGAAATCAACCAAAGAGAGTCGAGCATTTAAATCTATAGCAAAAGCAGAAATATTTCTAAATGTCTTATAAATGTAAAAATCATACTGCTGTGCTTTTCTGAATGTAGTGTAAAAGAAAAATAATACCAGTTAATTAAATTAGATCAGTGTTATCAGGTGTTGTCACTGATTAGGAATCTGGTTGGAACAAAAACCTGCAGCCACGGGGGGTCCCCAGGACCGACGTTGAGAAAGCACTGGCCTATCTGATCTGTATACTCAAGAACCAGAGATATAAGAAGAAATTGGTGTGCCACAAAACGGGTGATAAGGAAATGGACACAGGGAAGTGCACAACAAAGGAGCAGACAGACGATAAGAAGGATAGTGCCTACCATTATAGTGAACTGAGACTACTTTGTCTGAAATGAAGTATAAATTAAGGGTTTGAAATTGGTCTAGAATATTCTCCCTTTTTTTTGCTTTACTTTAGATAAGCTTTTGTGCTTGGTGTTTGAGTTTGTATTGTTTGATTCTTTATTTTATAGGCACTTTATACTTAAATAACAATATCTATTTCATATATTGTTTTGTAATTTTAAGCTCATTAGTTTATGGAGGTTTTAAATGATTTCTCAGTCATATTTATTTTGGTGACCCCAAAATCATAACAATTGACATTGTAAAAAACAAGCTATCTAAGAGTGATGGGATGCAAATGCTTCTCATCTGAACGTTCCCAAAAATTGAAAACCCCATCTCTTGATAAAGATTTTTACGGTTTAGAATCTCATGTTCATGACTAAAGCAGTCTTTTGACTATGATTTATCTTTTGTCCCGTCATCCAAGTTTATTCATTAGTCTTAGGGTGTCAGTGTATGTTTTGCATATTCATCATCTGACACTTGGAAAACTGAATCAACTTTATACTTTTTTTCATTTAGTCAATACTCATTAATCACGTTAATGTTGAAAAACCAACAAATATCACTGGGTTCATTCAGATTTGCAAGAAAAAATGAGCAAACTTCCTCTCAAAGCACAATGACAGGCCGATCAGTAGCTATCAGAATGCTAATCCCTTATCCTTGTTTTGTGGCTTTCCCCAGAAGACGTAAGACCAATCCCAGATCATTACTCAGTGCTCCAACTTCGCAGTGAGCTCCAGAACATACAGTGTTGATGTTATAGTGTCCTGAAATGGACTGGCAGCCTGTCCATGACTGGTTCCTGCCTTGCACCCAGTGCATGTTCACAAGATCCTGAATTGGATTGGGATTTCTGAAAGTGGATGGAGTTATTCTCCACTTACATTTGTCACCATTATACCACTTACAGTGAACAGGACAAGAAGCTCACAAATAAGTGTGAGGTTTTAATTTTCTTTATTTGCAGTAGAAAACTAGGAAGTCAGTTCCCTAAAGTTTTGGTCATACTTCCATGTTTACCTGTCTTCTTTTCTGCAGCTGTATAGTGCTTGTAAGCCATTGCAGAGGAGTGCATTTATAAAAAAAATGTGACATACTGCATATTTTCCACACAAAGATACAATAAAACGCCCATTGTGCACATTTCTGTGTTTTCTCCTTAGGAAAATCTCAGTACAAATGAAGCCACCCCCAACCAGCAAACACCTTTATTTGATTCAAGCAGTATCGCAGTTGACTCACTCTTCAAACACCATGGGGCATCAAGATTTATTTCTGTCTCTGATGCATCTTTAGGATTTTTATCACCAAGACTGTCACGATAACTGACAAAGTGGAGAATGTGCTACCAGAACGTGCCTTGTGGCTCAACAACATGATTACATGTGAGCAGAAATTAGTCTGGTGACATTTTTTCACTGGAAATCTTTTTTTAAATACTAAATGACAGGCATGTAAAGGGTTAATGCATGTAAACCAGTGGTTCCCGACTATTCCTATGCACCACACCCTGTAAAATAATTTATGTTCACACCACCTAAAAAAGTAATATCACATTTGAAGATGAGGAAGTCAAATTTCCAATTTTTTTAACCGCAAACAGAACCACATACAGTACTGCAGGTGAACAAATTGAACTAAAAAAACATTTTAAATCAGTGCATAAAATTTAAATAGAAACTGAGAAATTTACCTTTATAAATCTCAATAAATGTGTCCCGCATGAAGCTTAGATACTCAATTGATGATGTAGGGGTTGGGGTATCCCGCAAAGCTGAGAAAATGGCACGATAAATGATGACGAGGTTTGAGGAATTGGAGACCCCTCTGTAGTTATGGGTCCCACAGAGTCACTAATGACAGTTAAAATTACTGTGCTGTTACCAGTAGGAGTGACGGGCTGAGTGTAAGCATCTAATTGATTCACCTTTGTCCCCCACTGACGAAAATGTCAATTAAACCTCAAAATCAATCATGTTCCATGATCAGGGCTCACACAGAAATCAACACTAGACCTTGCCCATCTCTTGGGATGACTGTAAAGACCAAAGTCCATTCTCTTAAAAAATTTACAAACACATCACCCCCAGTGAGGAACTCATAAGAACACACATTTCTGCAGCTCATTCAGAGGCTAACAATTGCACATGATGCTTTATTCTTTTCATATCATATGTGGTATATGGCCGGCCATTCATCGCGGCCAATCCCCTAGTCCGCCAGATGGAGCACTACCTGTAGCATGGAGGTGCCCCGAATTCCAGCAGGGCATCATGGACATTGGAGAGTTTATTCACAGCCCTGCTGGATGCCATGGGGGCCGCCAGAGGATGCTGCAGGGAGGACCAAGGACTATTTGCCCTACAGCCCAGAAGTACGTCCCAGTCACGTGGACAGAGGAAATGACATACTTCCGGGTTGAAGAAAAGGAGTTTTTAAATGACCTGGAAGTATTACCAGTCACATGGACAGAGAGAGAGAAACACTTCAGAGACAAGGACTATAAGAGACTGTGGGAGATCCCAGACGGACGAGCTGAGGAAGGGAACAACGCGTCTGGGAGAGGAGGATTGATTATTGCAGTATTGTGATTTATTATTGTTTATGATTATTGTGGTGGGTGCTTTGTGCACTATTTTGTCCAAATAAAAATGAATATTTGGTCTTTTACCTGGTGTCTGGCATCTGGTCTGAGGGTTCCAGGGGACGACAGCGCCCCCTATCTGTCACACATAGAACAAGAACACTAACTAATAAATGACCTAGAAATTACAACACAGTGCAGGACACAGATTGCACTATGATACAGATCCATTCACGCGTCACTAACCAGTTATCATTATACTAATTCAATTAGATCAGAATAAAAATATTTCCAGAATATTTCCAGTCAGTTAGCTGACTTTTTTCAATTAGCTAGCTCTGGCAAATATTCCAAATTGGAAAATCTACCAAAATTAGAACTCTACATGAAAATAATGGATAGGCACAGATACTGGCATCTTTAATGATTGTGTCTGTTTGTCTTATTCTTTACCACAAAAATGTAAAAGTAGTATTGATCGGGCTCTAAACCTTGAGGGGTATTAAAGACTCTAGAATACGCCTAAGCTGTTCCTGAGTGTGGGTGGGTGAGTGTACATTGAAATTGCATCCTGCCCAGAGTTTGTTTCTAGCTGAAGCCCCCCCATCTTCTGAGGCAGACTTCACTTTTCTACTTGACTGATAATACAAAAGCACTAAGGGCTATCACTGTTGCTACCTTGGCATGATAGTAATTTTTTTATATTGAATCAAAAAATAATGACAGATAAAATAATAAATAATAATAATTATTATTAATAAAATGAGCTCCTTCCAGGTCCATCTTGGTAGTGATCTCATCAGACCTGCTTCTGCAGCAAAGAATCTTGTTTTTTTTTATTCCTCCCTTTTTTATTCCGTACACATAAATCATATTAAGAAACATTCTTACTTTCACCTCCATAACATATTCCGTATTGGCTCCTTCCTCTCCTTTTCTAATGCTGAGAAACTTGTCCATGCTTTTATCCCACATCGATTATTGTAATTCCCTACTGGCAGGTGCCCCTTCTAATCTTATATCACAGCTCCAGATTATTCAAAACTCGGCAGCAAGAGTCCTTACTTGAACCAGCAACAGCGAGCACATCACACCCATCCTGCTTCGCCTTCACTGGCTCCTTGTGTCTTACAGAATTGAATATAAAATCCTACTAATAACCTACAAAGCCTTAAATAACCTCACTCCAAGCTACACCAGTGGCCTTCTCCATCACTTTGTGCATGTCCGACCACTAAGGTCCTCTGATTCTGGCAGTCTTTTTGTGCCCCACACTAATCTACACTCCATGGGTGACAGGGCCTTCAGTTGTATAACACCCAGACTCTGGAATGACCTACCGAAATAAATCAGATCAGCTGACTCCATGAATTCTTTTAAGAAAAACCCTCAAAACTCATCTGTTCAGGAAGGCTTTCAGCTAGACCAGACTTTATTATCCTTCTGTCAGTTTACCTCTATGTCAAGATGCTCATGTAACCTCTGTGTGTGTGTGTGCTAGACCATCAATTACGTTGTCTGTTAGGCTTTTCTCTGAATTTACTATCTTACTCTTCTTTATGTATTTATCTGGTTTAGTACAATGCTATATACTGTATACCCTGCCGTTCTCTCTTAAACTCTGTGAAGTGTTAGAAAGAATATTTAGAATTAAGGTGCGTCATTCTTTCCAAATAATTAAAGTATGATGCTAATAGAACTATAAGAAGTGTGACACTTATGTATTACAGTAATCCCTCCTCGATTGCGGGGGTTGCGTTCCAGAACCCCCGCGACAGACGAAAATCCGCGAAGTAGAAACCATATGTTTGTGTAGTTATTTTTATATATTTTAAGCCCTTATAAACTCTCCCACACTGTTAACATTATTAGAGTCCTCTAGACATGAAATAACACCCTTTAGTCAAAAGTTTAAACTGTGCTCCATGACAAGACAGAGATGACAGTTCTTTCTCACAATTAAAAGAATGCAAATAGATCTTCTTCTCTTCAGGAGCAGAGAATTTCAGAGAGAGAGAGAGAGAGAGAGAGAGTGCGCTTGCAAAGAAAAGCAAACAATCAAAAAATCAATACGTGTGCTTTTAAGTTTGCCGCGACATTTTTTAGAGGAGCTTCAGTATCTTCTAGGCAAACAGCTTCTGTGCAAACAGCACCTCTGCTCACATCTCCTATGTCAGGAGCAGAGAATGTCAGAGAGGGAGAGAGAGAGGCAGAGACAAGCAAACAAACAAGCACAGCACGGGAAGCATATCTTATATCATTGAGGAGTTTTAGTTAATATGTAATACATGCTCTGATTGGGTAGCTTCTAAGCCATCCGCCAATAGCGTCCCTTGTATGAAATCAACTGGGCAAACAAACTGAGGAAGCGTGTAGCATAAATTAAAAGACCCATTGTCTGCAGAACCAGCGAAAAATCCGTGATATATATTTAGATATGCTTACATTTAAAATCCGCGATAGAGTAAAGCCGCGAAAGTCGAAGCGCGATATAGTGAGGGATTACTGTAAATAAGAATGTGCTAAGCTAACTGAACAAATGTAATCAAATGCAGATACTAAAGCTATAAGAATGTAATTTCTTTATAACTAATGTAATGTATTGAACTAACCTTTATGTAACCCTTGATATTTTATGAGCAATGTGCATGCAAAAAAGTATAAGGAAGTGAGCATTGTCTAAAACCGCTGAGCTGCATACACCCTATAACCATTAGGACAAACTTGCTGTAACTGAACCTATGTACGTGCAAGTTAGTAGAAGTGTATTACCTAAAACTGTCAAAATGCTGACAACTCTTTATCTGTAAAAAACATTGTGTTTTTTCTGCACATACAAATTCAGGATGTGAACAGGGGCTCTAGCAATCCATGTAATAAGTTCAAGATGAACTGCTATGTTTCCTCTTTTGTTTTTCTTGTCAACGAACTTGAGTATTTAAAGGAAGTCTCTCCTTCCTGCTGGCAGCCTGACAGTCTGGAGCCCACTGGAACGTGACAGGGTCTGCAGCCTCCCTCTTCTCACCAAGAATAAAAGAAATTGCTTTTTACTTTTTATTGGTGTCCTTCTTCTATTGTTCCCGACTTTCAGCGACCACAAGTGCCTTACGCATGGGAAAGGCGCTATATAAATAAAATGTATTATTATTATTATTACAGAAGATGTCTAGATGGTGCAAAAACATTTAAGAAAAGGTATAAACTATAAGAAGGTGTTTAAACAGTTTTATTTGCCTGTTATTGCATTGAGATCCTCAACCACTGCGTCACTTTGACTAATGAGTGGGCACGGAGGATCTTTGTGATACTTTTATCTTTTCAGCATATTCTGCCTGAAGCAAATTCACTCGGCTTCAAAGAACAGCTCAAGTAGTGTCGAGGAGAATGGACTTGCTCTCACTTCAAAGTAAATACCCGGAGTCTCGGGATGGGCAAGACATCTTAGTTCAATGATGCAAGTGCCTTTTGTTGGGTGAATCTTACATTTATTACAGTTCTTATCAGTATTTGTTTTGCACTTGAAAATTTTTTGTCATTATCTGATTCCAAAAACACAAATCCTTCATTCCTAAAATAACAAATATATTGTCATGCTTTATCCAAAATAATTGCTTTTCTGCCCCTAACTTATCACCATTATTTTAAAAACCAAAACACAGTTACCTCCCACCCCTAAGAGTGACCTTCGCTTGATCACCTTTTTATGTCCACTAAATCACTTCTCACATTCCATACCTAGGGCTCGTTGATTGTGGTGGCTTTCGATACATTAAGAAAAATAAAAAATTCAGGCATGGGCCTTTAATAGTTTAACTCTTTCATAACTTAAGGCTAGCTAATACAATATGTTCCCTTTTGAATTGTTGGAGATTACATTAATACAAGTTTTTAAATCATGTGTAGTAGAAGCAGGAGTAAGGAGAACAGCAGTAAACTGATTTGTGCTTTCCATGAAGTACAATGGAGTTCTGTATTTTAAAATAGCCTTGCTTATCATAGCACAAGTGCTGGGGAGTGGAGATGTGTTGCATGTTGGTTGAAGTAACTCTGTATTTGTGATAAGACTGTTACTACTACTACACGTAAATATAGAAGAAGTGCACATGAAAATATAATAGACATATCAGACATGACAGCAAACTGAAGCAGAATGATATTCAAAAACAAATCAAACTTCTTACAGACTGAAGGAACCTGCCACTATGAAGGAGCATCAGAAACCATCTCAATTAAAAAACAGCACTAAGTCTACAGATCTGATTGTGTAACTTGACCTTCCTATTTTTTTTAAGAAACTTATGTGCTTGTATGTGCAAGATGTGGTCTACAGATTTCAAAACATATTAGCAACAATTTCAGTTAAACCACAGGAACAAATTGATTTTCATATGGAGTGCTGTGTCTTGTGGCTCAGCAGACCGAATAGAGCACCATGCACGTGAAAGTGAAAGAAGTTGAAAAGATGAAGAGCTGGTGATTTTATATTCAAAATCTCATTTGAAAGACAGACTGGTCTTTGTGGATCAAAGTGACTTGACTGCCATAACTGAACATATAATTTCCATGGGCAAGCAAGAAAATATCCACAATGGAGATATTATGCCTTCACCTCAAGTTTTCTGTTCCCATTTGGAGGCTAAATGAGAATATCTGGATGAGACTTTACTGTCATAAAGTCAGAATGGTGCAGCATTCAAGACTTTCACCAAGACATCAACATCTGGGGCATCATACATAGCCGTGTGCGTATAATTCACACTAAAACATGGCATATGGGCAAAAGTGGAAATATGCACACACACAAAAAAATTCAGAAGCACAAAACCATGCGTAAGCCAACTTCCACTCACTTCAGCTCCATAAATCCCGGTCAGTGTCAAAAGTAACGCACGTGCATGCGCCTGCCGTACCACTCCCAACTCTTCCCATAATTTTGCATATTTTAATATGCAAATCAGTATAAATATCACCTTCCATTTGGCATTTGGTTAAAAAGACAATGGCAAAAACACGAATGCAAAGTGGAGGCAAGGTGGAGGCAAGGCAAAACGCACTCTTTGTTGCCTTAAGCTGTGGTATAAACAACAAAAGGAAGTTGATTGAGTGATACAGAGTGGCAGAGAAACTCGAAAGTTCAAGTTCAGAAAGCTGTACAGTGCCCAAAATAAAAAGAAGTGGTCAGATATCAAAGTCACAGTGAAAAGGCGAGTTGTAACCCACCATCTGAGAGTCATATGAAAGCTTATTTGTACAGAGAAAAGAAGAAAAAATAGGGCAACAGTGACAGACAGAGAGAGAAAAACAAACAATTCTTTCTAATGCACGATAAAGCACCAGGGGACAAACCAAACCAGGGATTTCCCTCATGCAGGCACTTACCAGGGGCTTAGTGCTTAGCTTCACATTAATAATACCATTAGTCCCATGTATCTGTTAGATGGAAAAGTGGGATGTGGGGGTATCCCAAGGAGCTTTAGTGCATTCACAGAGTGTGTGTGTGTGTTGGGAGAGTTTTCGTGAGGTTGAGAGAGTTTGATTCTCTTTTGGAGTTTTTGTGTATTTGAAGACCAGAAGGATTAGGGTAGATGAAGTAAACTTTTCATGCAGTCGTTCATATGAATAAAATAACAAATATATTCTCATGCTTTATCCAAAATAATTGCTTTTCTGCCCCTAACTTATCACCATTACTTTAAAAACCAAAACACAGTTACCTCCCACCCCTAAGAGTGACCTTCGCTTGATCACCTTTTTATGTCCACAACATGATACATGGGATGAGGGAAGGCTGAGCTCTTGAATATCAGGGCCCTTGAAGCCACCCCAGTGATGCCACTGATGCAGACCAATTTCAAGCTTATCATTGTTTGAGTGTAGTGAAAGGTATAAACAAGTAAATAGTAACTACTGCATCATTGAGATCTGTTAGTCTTGTCTTTTATTTGAAATGCTTTTGTTAGCAATATATTGAATCATGATATATAAATAAAGACTTGCTAGACCACAAGCAGATGTTTTTCAGGAAACTGAAGTGAGGCCAAGGGTTAAAAGTTACCACATGTCACTGTTTTTTTCGAAGTCTAATAGATTTTAATAAAACCAGGTTCAGTTTACAGACAAATTACAGTTTAGCTTAATACATGAAGACTTGCTTATAGAAGCCAAAGGCAATAAAAAGAATGTAAGAAATTTAACAAATGAGAGAAGACCATGCAGTCCATTAAGCCTGTTTGTTTAGCTAATAGCTAAGCTGTCCCAATATCTGATGCAGGTGCTTCTTAGAGGTTGTCAAGATTGCAATAAAGAGAAGATTGTTAAAATGTGCATGCTGTAAATGAACAGGAGCAGGGTGGTCAGCTGTATTTTTAAAGGTTTATGGTGGTTAAAGGGATGGCTAAAAGAAACTAATGGACAGTTCCACCAAACGCTAATGCTAATGTACTGATTAGTCAGCAGAATGGTCTTTCAAGAGGTAATGAAAACTAACTGGCAACATGAAAAATGTATGATGATATAACGTATAGTAATGTCAGCAGGTGCTCTTATTTGATTGGTTAATTTCCGAACAAAGAGACTGGACTAATGGTATAAATTGGCATAATTTAACCACTCATGGAAGCTTTTGGTTTGGACAGATTGAAGACATTTGTAGTTTCTAATGCCTAGGAAAATTCTTTGGAAAACTCTGAAGATGGAGATACTACCATCGAAGTCCCCACTGAAAGACTGCAAGACCACTGTACTGTCCCTTGGGCTTCCTCAGATGTTGTCTTTTAGAAATAAATGTGTTATAAGTTACATGTGGGCTTTAATTTGTGCATTAATATTCTTTCCTTAATATTTCCTCCTTAGTTACTGGTGACGTATTTATTTTAGGTCTAGTATGACTGCAGTTCTAAAATAACACATTTAAAGGGATCATGAGCACTCTGATGGATACGCTGAGCTTACCCAGTGCATACAAATTACGCCCCCTGTCCATCCTGTTTGAAAGTCCCCTCTATAGAAACATTCAACATTGTAACTCCTCAGGTCCAACTGATCGGCTGAACAACTCCCAATCAAGCAGAACAACCCTCACAAGCCTTGAACCATATGCGCTGATGGCTTTAATACAATCCAGTCATTAGATAGATAGTGTGGATTAATAATTTAGAGGTAACACTAGCTAAGTATTTTGGTTTGCAGTGTACCTTAAAAGGTATAAGAACTGGTTGTGGAAAACTACTGAGGTGGTCAAATGCAAAGCACAAAATGTACTGAAAGATGACTAAGAAGTCAGCAGATGTTCTGTGAACAACCAGAATACACAGTTGTTACATGCACAGAAATTTCAAGGGTGGTGGCTCAACTCAAAGCGTATAATACAGTTAGAACCAGAAAATGTATATATCGATTGACACTGCATGCAAATTCAATAGTTTATAAAATTAACCTTTATCCTTTGTTTCTCTGACCAATCTCATCCTGCTCTAACAGACTGCTGTGATAGATCCTCCCTCCTCGGCTTGGTGCTGCAGATGTAAGAAGTGATGCACATGGGCAAACCTTTCCACTGCCTGATTACTGATTAAAAGGTTTTATCTTACTCACCTTGATAGAGGATAAGTTTCTTTCTTTAATTAAGATGTTAATTTCTACCACAATAGAATTTTATTATATGATCACAGGCGCATGCTCTTCTGCATCCCTGTCTGCTACATGAACCTGTTAACTGAATGCACACATGAATCTCAAATCACCGGCATGCCAGTGTTTCTAAAACCTGCGCCTGACAACATCAACTGATAAATCCAAATGATCATACTTCTCCTCTACCAATTAGCAGAACAAGCAATTAACAACTAATTTAAACCACTCTTTCACACCTCCTTAACAGAACAAAAGAATTGATTGTCTAATAATTAATTACAAACCTCTACTAAAATAGAACAGAACAAAAACAAAAGAAGCAGAAAAAGACAGCAAAGCCAAACAGCTAGCACAGCTCCCAAATGTTCTCATGGAGAAAACACAAAGGGTAAGTAGATGTACTGTATGGGGATGGAAACAAACCATAATGAAGCCTTTGTTGTTAAATGTTCAAACTTACAATAACAAACTATGGATTAAAATATATATAAAATAGAAAGTTTTACGTCTTAGATGAATACCATAACAACTAACACTGATTAAAACAGCATCAATCAGGACATCTGGACCCATAAAAGACATTGAAACTAATAGCAGTGCAGACTTGATTTAAATTCTGTGTTGACTTGAATTTTGTATATTTTACATCATTCTTTTAGCAAGGCCTACAAAAAATGTTTGGAATTTATTAGCCTGGGATTATTAGGGTCAGAAGGGACTTCACTGAGGTAATGCAAACATGTCAGTGGTTTTAAGATTATCAATTTTTCGTGTAATCATTGCTAAAACTTCGTGAAATGGAATTCATGCTGCACATAGACAGGGGACAGAAGAAAGGAAAACAACAAGAAGAGAAGATCAACAGCAAGACAAAAAGTCTGAGTTCCCAAAAAAATATGGGTAAGACATGTGCAGACTGAACAAATATCTCAAGCAGCTCTGCACCTAGACAAGATGCAACATGCAAGATGCAAGATATCTTTATTGTCCCTGAACAATACAATGAAATATTGTTTGGAGCAAGCCTATAGATGCCTTAGATAAAAGTATATAAGAGTAGATAATAAACATTAAACTATGAGAAGCACAGTTACTATTAACAGCTCCAAATATACACGAAGTAAAAGTAAAGGTAAACATAAGCACAAATAATAAATAATAAATGAAGACATAGTGAGGATTGGGTGCAGTGGTGGCTCTGAGGCTAAGGATCTGTGCTGACAATCAGAAGGTTGCCGGTTTGAATCCTATAAACGCCAGAAGTGACTCTACTCCGTTGGGCCCATGAGCAAGGCCCTTAACTTGCAATTGCTCTGTCCTGGGTATGACGTTAATCTGCATCCAGTCCTGCAAGCAGGTCCTCTAACTTGCAAGGAAAACTTGGGGATTGGTCGCAGGATTGGAACTCCAGGTACCATAAAAAAACCTCACGCATTTCAGTGTGGTGCTGAGGTGTCACCCGTTGCATGCCTGGTGGGTGCACTAATGTACTGTAATCTGAGCATGCTCCTAACCTCTCACCTATACATGTGAGATTAGAGCCAATGTAATGGTCATGAGTTCCACATGGGTCATGTATACGTGTGTGGCTATACTGTATGTGGTTGATGCAGATGTTCAGTTTGATCACTCTTCTCTATAGGAAGGGGCAGTGATCGCTGTGCATTTAATAGGCTGATTGCTTTGGACTAAAACCCTTCTTCAGCCTATGAGTGTACGGGCATACAGGGCTCAGAAGCACTTGCCGGAGGGCAGAGGAGTAAAACGCTATGGCCGGGGTGGGTTGGATATTTACAAATGTTCTTTGCTTTTCTGCTACAGCAGGTAGTGAAGATATCTTCAAATGATGGTAGCTGAGTGCCAGTAATTCTCTGAGCCATTCTGATGATACACTGGAGGGGCTTCCTGTTCTCAGAGGTGTAGCCAAGGTACAATGCTGTAATGCAGTGCATGATAACAGACTCTGTGGGGCACCAGTAAAAGTTAACCAGCACCTGTTGTGGGAATTCTGCTTTCTTCAGGCTCCTCAGAAAGTGAAGCCTCTGAAGACCTTTCTTGGCCATTGCTGTCGTGTTTGTTGTCCATGACAGGTCCTGGCTGATGTGGACTCCCAAGAATCTAAAACTATGGACTGTCTCCACTCTCTCACAGTTAATGCTTATGGGATGTAGTTCAAAACCTGTAGTTCAGTCTCCTGAATTCCAGAGTCAGTTCTTTGTTTTCTTATAATTGAATGCAAGGCTGTTGTTGTGGCTCCAACTCTCCATATTCTCCACCTCTTCTCATTCTCTTCTCATTAGTTATACTGTGTTTTATTAGTTTTGCTTTGTTGCACTAGTATGTTTATATTATTCAAGTGGGTCATGGTATAGAGCTAAGAGCACCCAGTATGGGCCATCACCGTAGTCCAACCAGGGTTTGCACCTGGGAAGAGACGCTTTCAACAGTGCTGCCGTGGTGAGTGGGCACCTGCTTTGGTGACTGGCACAGGTGTACTTCAGGACTGAAGACAACTGCTTAGCCTGCTTTTACCGAGCTAGTAAGTCTCTTTCCTTAAGGCAGCTGAAAACATGCAGATAAGGCTGTCCACACAGATTGCTATTAAAAAGTTATATTGAAAGAGTGACATAGGCAGCAGGCAAAGAAACAGAATGTCATGGCTATGTCATGGTATTTATTGCCCGTATATTTAAAAAAAACAAACTCTTCCACACTTGCCCATATTTCTGAGAATGAGGCACACCTGGAAAAGACTGAGGGATGAATTTCTAAGAATCATTAAAGTAATAATCCCTCATGATTTTATTAAACATTAATCAAAATGAGCCTGTGCTGAACAATCAACAAAGGAGGGCAAGCAAAATTAAAAGAAAAAAAACCTACTGTATAGGCACAATGGGCAGAGTTCACGCCTAACCACAATATTTACCATGTAATGGTTTTGTCTGGAACGCAATAATACTTTTCACTGATATTCTGAAGACATTCAACGATATTAAAAAAAAATCAGAACCATACTTTTCTAAATACATCATTAATATTTGCTTCATTCAAGGGGAACAATATATTAATTAATTTGTCTTAAAATTCCAAAAAAATAGAGGTTCTTTTTGTGCACTATAATCCTAACAAATAGCAAGACAATACTTAATCTCATTTCAAAGAGCTTGGTTGACTCTCCATTAAATTTAGGTGCCGCTATTGACGCCATATAAAGAGCTTCAGTTGGGTCAGGTTGGATTTGGGAGGAATTTCAACAGGGTGAGAAAGGATTCTGTCTGTGCTATCTCTCTCCTTGTCTGGGATGGCTGCATTTAATTGAGAAGCAACCACGTAAGACTTACCACTGACAGCCTACAGTATAAGAGTTGCCAGAACCTGGTAACGTTTAAACGTCATTTTTCTTAGTTTTCTTTATTTTGATCACTTTTCACCGCTTCATTCATATACAGTATGTAACGTACATATCAATCGGTTTGGTCATTTGTTTATGTTTTAGATCTTTGGTATTGCATCCTGATGATGTTATAATATTTAGCCAGTACTAGAGGTCCTAGATAGTAAGTGGGTGTTTCATTTTTAACCTTAGTTTTTACTTTTGTTTTCCTTTAGTTTGTTTAGTTGATAACATGTTGGCTGCATGTTACCACGTACCTATTAATGTCAATGTCAATGTCAATTTATTTATACTGTATAGCATTAATGTCGTCATGAGAGTTGCATTTAGCAATGCCACCAGTATTTCCAGTACCCTGTAAATCTGGCAGCACATGGCCAGTTCGGTATCCTTGGTGGATATTCCAAGCAAGAAAATATCGCAGTGTTAGTTAGCTTCTCTTCCAAGAAAGCCTTAGCATTATGCTGTTCCGTTTTTTGACCTTTGTCTTTGTCTTTATCCTTCGGTTTTGTTTGCTGTTTTTTATTGTCTTCCTACCTTTAACCTTTGGCTAATTTTCTGAAAACGTCTTTATGCTTTCTCTTCATCTCCTGGCCATTCTGTTTGCTCCCAAGAATCCTCTGGCACATTAGTTGTTCACAGCAGACATCATCAGATACTTTAGTAGATGTTGGTTTTTCAAAATGGGAAGGCTGAAACGGTCATTTCTTTGCTAGGGTGTTTATGTGCAATATTCGTTGTTTTTGATTTTGTATGTTAAGCTGCCTGTGTTATGTTCCATGGGTTTTGTGGGTGGTGACCCCAAGAGGTGGGAGCACCTGTCAATCGCTGCCAGGAACCGCCCCTCCACCCTATAAATCTGGAGGGCTTCCCACAGTTCCTGGTGACTTAGGCCTTGTTCACACGGGCGTTAAGTTTTTGGATAAACGAATTTGCTCTGAACGTCCTAGACGTTTATGTTGCATTTTGTGGTGGCGATCGATTGACTTCTACACCAGCGTTCGTTTGTCTCTGTCTAACGCCAGCCTGCAGCCCAAATTGTAGTTTGTGTGTTAACCTGTGGAGGTTATCCTGTGGAGATATGAAAGCCCTTGTCGTTTTATTTGAGGTGCCTCCTTTCAATATGGACCATTTTGCTATGTTAGATATTAATCTTCTTGTTTTAAAAATACTCGTAATACGGCGACTTAGGGAGAGAAAAAATCACCGCCGCTACAGGGTTCATCCTCTGACTGCACAACGTCGGGTTAAAGGAAGTTTTTTTGTGCTTTATGAAGAAATGCGAAAATTTTTTAATTACTGTCGGATGTCGGTTTCCACTTTTGATTGTCTGCTGCAGCTGGTGCAATGCCACATTGCACGCCGATCAACCAATATGCGACTTGGTGTTAGCCCCGAAGAGAGACTACTTATCACTTTGAGGTAAGGAAACAGTAGTCGAGTGTGCGCTTACACCGGTGTTATGCACTGAAATGTTAGTTTATATTTTTACTATTATATTTTTCTCAGTCCCAACAAGATGAATTCAGATACAGGACACTTGTATTGGCATTATAGTAAAAAAGAGAGAAGGGTGCTTTGTGCACTGTGCAGTATAAATAAAGACTACTTTTGGACTTTCATCTGGTGTCTGGCTTCTTGGACAATGGTTCAAGGGGGCGATAGCGCCCCCTATCTGTCACAATATATTGTGAGAGGTTCAGCCCGGACACAACCAAACGGACACCGACAGTTCCAAAACAAACACGTTTTATTAAAACAAAGGTCCCAAAACCCAAGTCCTGCACACTCACAGTGCTTCCTGCACCAAATATCCTTACTCGGGCCTTCAACTGTTCGTGGGCCGCCTTTTTCCATCTTGCCACTAGAGCTTCGTAACTACTCCCGCTCCCGACTCTCGCTTCCTAATTGGAGTGAGCCGGCCCCTTTTATTCCCACCCGGTTATGCTCCAGGTGCCTGATGATGCTCTTCCGGCAGCACTTCCTGGTGTGGCGGAAGTGCTGCCCTTGCACCCGGAAGCACTCCAGGCGTCCCTGGAAGGTTCTTCCTCCACCTTCCCAGGTGTGGCAGAAGTGTCGATCTCCCGGGTTCCACAACGCTTGGGGGGCCCCTGGCGGTGGCCACGGGCCTCCAGTTCTAGGGTTATATCTGTCTCTCACATGATTACTCACAAACCTCTGTGGCTCGAACCTTGATCTTAATCAGGAGCTGACATGATATGAACTGACAAAGCAAAATATGTAGCTGTCTCTGCATCAAAGTTAGTGTCTTTTTTACAGCCAACTGCATAGAGAAACTGATCGAGAAGATGACATGGCAAAGGGAAAAAGAAGGGCAGCGACATCTGCTAAGCATGAAGCAAAGTGCAGGAGCTAATTATGTAATAGGACATGACTGCCCCAGTAATTTACTGTCGCCAGTGAAGGCTCACCCCCAGTTAATAAAATACTGCCTCGAGCATTTTTCACCTTCACCAAAAGAGTGCAAGCAAACAGCTTCATATCACCTTAAATGAAAAAGGGATTGACCACGTTCCCATCCCAGTTTATCTTGGAGTCACTCTCGATAGTACCTTGTCTTTCAAAAAGCATCTGTCTAAGGCTGCTGCTAAAATTAGGACAAGAAATTACCTACTTGCAAATCTGGCTGGTACATCGTTTGAGGACTAAAACAAATGTATTGAGGTCTTTCTCCTTGGGTCAGTCATGCTCAGTGGCTGACTACTGCTCTCCAGCATGTAACCACTCACCTCACTTTAACCTGGTGGATACACAGCTCAACGAATCTATGCACATCATAACAGGCGCTTTCCATCCAACCCCTCTCAAGTGGCTAAGAATGCTGGCAAACATAATGCCCCCTCACATTTAGTGTGATGCTTCTACTGCAGGCTTTTTAACAAAATACTAGAAGCAGGACTGTTTACTGATATATGACGACATTGTCCACCATCCGAGAATTCATCTCCTTTCCAGGCACCCACTTTGGTCGTTGCCTAGATATGTTACTGTTGCTGACGCATGGAAAAGGCTATGGAAGGTAGACCCTCCTACAAACTCTTTTCTGATGAGCAACCTAACAAAATGTGTGCCAGGTTTTGATCTTCCTAGGCAGGACTGGGTCACGGTGAACCGCTACCAAACAAGGCATGGCAGATGTGCTGCAAACCTACATAGATATGGGGGTATCATGACAACCCGCTCTGTTCGTGTGGACAACAGCAAACCATGGCCCACATTGTCAACGACTGTCCCGTCCTAAAGTTCAGCGGTGGTCTTGCCATGCTGCATACACCCTCAGCATCTGCTGTTTATTGGTTGGGATGAGATAACTGCATTCACTAAACCAACTAACATGTGACAGGAAGAAGAAGATAGACACCCCTGGCATTCGCTGTTGCTTCCATTCCGAGCCCCACAAACTCTTCTATATACCAGCACTTTAAATACAATAGTTTTCTCTAATGGAGGAGTGTCCCGACAGCCTTCGAGCACTTCAGCCACAAGATAGCGGGCACCCATCCCAGCAGTGAGCAGGGGGTGGAGCCCCCTAGTTATTATTATTATTATTATTATTATTATTATTATTATTAATGCATTTTAGGATACTTAGCATCAGTTTTACAGGTTCTTCCCTCCCCCATACCTAGTAGCTAAGGGTTATTTTTTTAATAGAAACTACCTGCAGGACCATCATGTCACTTTATCACCTCCTGTTTTATAAAAACCAAATCTAAAGAAAGTGACTTACAGTAGCTTTTAGGAAATAGATATTTATAAAAGCACCCAATTTTAGATGTGAACTCCAGAGCACCAGTTCCCGATTTCCAGTGTTCTCAATGCATGTACTAAAGACTAAACTGAACAAAAAGTAGAACTCATCCTTTATTTCCATCACATGTCTCTAAATTATTAGTTTTTTAAAAATGCAGAAACAACTATTCTTTCCACAATATCTACAAATTTGTGTACAAATAAACAGCTTACTATTGATGGCAATAGAGAGCATGTATTGTCACTTTTGTATTGCACGTCATTAAACACTAGTAGTTCTATTGCCTTGGGTATGTATAAAGTTCTCACAATCTTTTAATCTGATGTTCCCATCTGAGGATCTCCCAATGGTTTCACCTCACCATGATGGTTGAGCCAACAAGATTGCAGTTATGACAAATGCTCTGCTGTTCAATGACTTCTTATAATTAAATTCCACTTCTGTGAGGTGAAAAATAAGTACAAGTGTGTTTTGGGTTAAGGAAGTCTCAACTTATGGCAATTTCAGAGATGCAGGTGAGCACATAAAACACTATTTTTTCAACTGAATTGCAATTGATTTTACTCTAGAAACTCCATTTTTTTTAATTAAAAAGAAGCAAATAGTTTTGGCACTGCTGAATATGTAGCAGTCATCACTAATGATGTGTAAAAGTACTGTACCCAATGGACTTTGCCACCATTTTTTAATCATTTTGTGCATATGTCACAGAATGTAACCAGCAGCACACACAACCGAGAAGTAAGTGCAGTCACAGGTAAGCAGTTCAGTCAGTAGCTGGTTCTTCAGCTGGAGCAGCACAAGCTGCTGCTTCATCCTAAGTAAGCTTTGCAGCAGTCCTGCCATCTGAGAGAGTACAGCAGTTGAGAGGGGGAAGTGACACTCTTAGTGATAACTCAATAATGACAGGCCATCTCTGCTGAGGGATCAATTATCAGTTAGTGGTGACTTTTGTGCTATTGTCTTTTCCAGCTCTACAAAGTACTGCTTCATCATCAAAAATTGCAGGATGTTTAGACATAAAGTCAACATGCTGTTCATGCCATTGAATCACTTTAGTTTACATTATTTGTATTTTATGATTTAAAATACAGTAACATTACTTCACTGTCGTTTTATATATAAGTCTGAAATGTTCTTCTGTAAAATTAGTAATCAAGCATTATGCATTTTTGCCAATATTTCAACAAACAGCAGGCATTTTTAGTTTCAGCTTACAAAGAAATCAGATTATGAACATTGGCAGGAGTGGAACTCATTTGTAGACCCTGGCCTGTGTATACAGTAAGCTATTAAAAGTTAGGTGCCCCTGGAACTTTGTCACATTTTTTATTGTGTTACAGAATGGAACCACTATATTTTTAACAGATTTTATTTTGCCACTCACAAATACAAAGTACTTGTCAAAGTGAAAAAAATTCAAACAATAAATATTTATAAATACAAATAGAAGAAACAATTTATGTAATAATTCTGTATTTCACAGGCTTTCATCCACCTAAAGTAATCAGTTCTGTTCTCTACATCTGTATCACACTGCATGAGTGTGGAAAAAGAACTTAGATATGCCTTTTCTACTGTAGTTGTGCTGACGTTGAGTATTTGTGACTTTCACATGCTTTCAGAAAAAATATGCCTGTGTCTGGCAGCTTCCCCAGTTAGTGCATTTCCAAAGAGAGACATTGCACCATGAAGATCCAGGAACCATAAAAGCAGATCCAATATAAGGATCTTCAAAAGTACCAGTCAGGGCAGGAATATATGAACATTTCCATGGCATTGAATGTATGGATGGATGGACATTTGTGAAGCACAATGAACTCCATCTTTATCAAGGTGAGAAGATTTGCAACAGCTGTGATTCTGCAACGTTTCAAAAATAAGTGTTGTAGTAATGGAAACCACCAAGAAGCCTAAAGCAACTCTTAAATGGTTACAGTTACAGTTCAGTTTTCAGGGTTACAGTCCTCCATGATACAGATGGGAGAAAGAGTACATAAGACAACAACAGGATGCAAATGTCATGAATCTGGCTTGTCCTGAAGGGTGGTGTGGTCGCTGAAAGTCAGAAACGACAGGAGACGGACACCAAAGTAAAAAGCAATTTCTTTATTCTTGGTGAGCAGGAGGCCGGAGCAGTTGTCAGCTCAGTTAGCTACAGACAGCCCCACGTCAGCAGGGAGTTTCCCTCTTTTTATACCCAGCTTGTTTACAAAATAAAAAGAGGAAGTATGGCAGTTCATTTTGAGGTCACTCAGAGTTTGCAGGTAGCTTAAGATGACACATTAGATCAGTACATGCAGAAGTACAAGGTAGTCTTTAGATAAGAGGAACTGTCAGCACACCCACAGACCCAGACTATGCAATTCAGCTATGGCTAGTTTTGCAAGACAGTTACAGAGACAGCACTTGCAAAACATGTACTTCCCTATTCTTCTGCACCATCAGGGTTACAACACTTCAACAGCTATGTGGCAGTTACAATTTAAGAATCTTATTTCAGCTTATAAAAGGATTAATGTTATACAATCGGTTAATGCACAGCACATTCTTATTATTAAAGCTTACATTTCGAACATAATGATCATCACACATAATAATTGGTTATATAATATCAAACGTTACCTTAAAAGTTAGTTTAGTACATTTGTCTTACAAGAATACACACTCTTACAGCTTAGTGTCTGTATCAGGTTACATTTGTTCAATTGGCTTAATTTAAATTATTCTTTCTCAGTGGAAAAAAGCAAACCATGTGGGAAAATTAACAATTTAGCAGAGGATTCAATGCTATGAAAGACATAATCTGAACTTTTGGTTCTCAGAGTTAAGTGCAAACATCACACAGAGAGCAATGCAAGCATCATCATGCTTTGGATATGCTGATCTATAACAGGGACTGGAAATCTTATAAAGATATAAAGAAAGAATTGATGGAGCCAAATAAAAACACAAAAAACACCTGGAGAAAAACCTATTTAAATCTACAAGAGAAAAGTTACATTTGGTTTTCTTGTTATGAACAACTTTGCAGTGAGTATGAGTTGCACGATATTTATACTGTAGCACATGCTGCGTTGCAATATAAAGTTGTACTACACATGAGCAGCTGCCTCAAGCATGGAGACATACTAACTCGGCATAGACACACCAACAGACCTGAGCTACACAAAGCAGGTGTCTACTCACCAAGCTACCATTGTTGAAGATGTCTCTTCTCAGCTGCAAAACTATTGCAACAAAACAAATTAACACAATTGAATTACGGTTAAACTTGAGTCAGAGTCAGTGTGAATTGTAATGTTACGCTTTTATAGTATTGGGCCTGATTAACTCTCAGGACAGAATTCTACTGCCATCTGGTGGATGAAATGAAATCAGGCTGCAAGAAATCATGAACATCTCTGCAAGTTTTGCCACTCCAAGATAACACATTAAAATTCATGAGTGGGGTGGAGCCTCCATCTAAAAAGGAAAAGCTGTAAAGGCAGTTGTAGAATGAACTGAAACTGAACCATTGGTCAAATCGAGCAATAGTGATGGTGATGTGAATTGGTCATCAGACGTTGACATGGAAAGTGAAACTGATGCATGATATGGTACTGTACAGCCAACTGGTATGGCCAGTGAATTTGGTTGTGTAAAGCTCCAGCATGGTGTGACAGTAGCAAAAATATTAGGCCTCTAAGTTCTGTTCTTAATACAGTAATAGTCAATGTTCGTGTCAGGGCAAATGTGGAAGTCACTAAGCCCTACACTGTAGTAGCCCTACAATAACACAAGAGGCCCTATCAATCATGCAGGTCAGACACTCTACACCACTCTATCCTCTTATGCTCGAGCAACTGAAAAAAATATGAGAAAATTGTGTAAAGAAAAATGCTCATACTTTCCCGATTGCAACATTGGGCTGGGCGTCTCAAAGCATAACACATGAAGGATGTGTACTAAACTGCATCAGTGTGGCAGTGGACATTAGACATGCCCTTTCCACTGTAGTTGGTTTGGTATTTACATGTTTCTGTTACATGTAATAACATATTTATTTGTTGTTAGAAAAAAGTTTACATTTTACATGAATAATCAATATTCTTAAAACCACTGACAAGACCAATGTCCCTTCTGGTCCAAATTACACCCCTCACTAATTCATTCCAAAAACTTTGCAAACTGGCAATCTGTTTTTTAGGATTCCAAAAGAATGATCTGAAAGATACCAGGTTCAGATCAATAAAGTTTAAATCATAAGATTCATTTAAGGGATGCAAATATTTCAGCACAAGAGTTAGTTTGAGATGAGGTTTAGAGTCTAGCAGTCTGCAGGTGAATATGCTTTGTTTGAGAGGATTGTAATCTTATTTTTATTTAGGCTTTGTTTAAAAAATAAGTTAATAGTTTGGCTGTTCTGATTGCTGGCTGTTTGAATATTAGTTTTATGGCATTCCATCTGAGCGATGTAGTTCAGTTTTCAATTGCTTTAAATGTCTGTAAAGTTTTTATTTGTATATATGATATAATAAATCATTCAGTATTATTAGTTTAAACATTTATTAAAATAACATTCATATGGTGTATCATTATACCATACACATACTTATGTCAGTATTTCTATATATTAGCCAATATCACCAGTAATGGCGCACTGCACGATAACGTGCAGTGAATACACTTGAGCATTTCTAGTTCTCATCCTCTTTCTCTGTACATTTGGCATTTGTTTGCTCAGAGGTTGATGTGCTTGCTGCTTCCTGAGCAGCTCTTCTTCTCTCCATCCTAGTGCCCCGCTTCTTCTCTTCTTTCATCGGCATCTTTTCACGTTAATACTGATTAGGTCAGAATTTGTGTTGCAATTACTTAGTACGTTTACGTTAATTTTTCATATAAGCTGGCACTTAAGTCTTCAATCTGCCTCAAGAATGATTTACGATATGAAGAGGTAGAAGAAGTGACGGCGAAGGTGGTAGGGATGAGAACAGTGCCCGTATGCATGCGGCGCACAACCGCTCTGCTGGCCGCTGACGAAACTTGATTTTGCAGTAAAATAAAATATAAAAAAAAGCGAAATATCCTTGGAGGTCAATCATCACCCCAAAAGCGGACGGTAGACATCAAGTAGTTTATGTGTACCAAATTTCAGGTTAATAGGTCAAACGGTTTGCGAGCTACAGGTGATTTAAAATCCTGGACAGACAAACGAACAGCCACGGTAGCGTATTATATATAAAGATATTGTGAAAGATAGGGGGTGTCACAAAGTTCCAAACCCTGGACACAACTAGCGCAGACATAGTGATGAGGTCAAGCACAGGGATTTTATTTTTTCCAGTACCTTTACAGGCCCTTCTTGAACCCTCTGTATAACACAACACAGCTTCAATAAAGATTTTTCCTCCTTCTCCATCCTACTCCTCTTCTTCCAAGAAAGTGTTACCCTCTACTTCCCGACTCCAACTCAATTGGATGAGGTTGAGCAGCTTCTTGTATCTATGATCTGGGAGCACCTTTAGGTCAAACAGAAGTCCCTGAAAGTAAGGACCAGGCGGCCCCCCACGGAACCCAACAGAGATGCCTCATGGAACCACAGGTCCCACCATGTCCTTGCTGCTGTCCATGTTGGAATCCTAACCCTGGGATGCTGCCATCTAGCGTATCAGGGGATAAAGGATCCAAACATTTTTGTCTCAATTGGTCTTTCCATTATATTGTCCTCCTGGCCGTATAAGGGTCCCTGTTCCCTCCCACTTTGAGACACCTGTCCATCCACTATGATACTATGATGAGGTCTTTGAGATGTGGAAAGGAAACTGGAATACTGAAGAAAATCAACAAAGACAGAATTAAACTGAGGCCTATGGGCCTGCTCTAATTATAATTCCAATACATATTTCTAAGGCTGTTATTTCAGAGATAAGGAAGACAGAAGTTTTGAGGTAAGAGAGTGGTGGCTAAGGATCTGCACTGAAATCTGGAAGGTTGCTGGTTCAAATCCTGTTACTGCCACAAGGGATCTTACTCTGTTGGGCCCTCGAGCAAGGCCCTTAACCTGAAAATTGCTCCAGGGGTGCTTTCTGTACAATGACTGACTCTGCTCTCTGATCCACAATGGTCATATGAAAAAATAATTTACCCCTTGGATTTAATAAAGTATATCAAAAAATACGCACTAATCAGCATGCTGGAGAGTGGCAACATATTGGTAAATGGCAGTAATATTGTCACTATATAAAGTACACGTGACAACATTGACTCTGTGAACCCGTTAATAGGACAACGACCTGAGGTGTACAGTAAAGGGAATGCTGGAGTAATTTAAAACCAAAAATGATGTGGCCTGAGCCGGCCTAGAAAAAGCTCAAATGTCAGTCCATTTGAGCATCAGTGGAACAACTGAAATGTTCAAAGACATTCCCCCGCCTGCCAGATGGAGCTTGAGAAATTTTGCCAAGAGAAACAGGAAAAAATTCTGGTATCAAAATACTCAGAGAGACTTATCAAAAAGACTCCCTGGTGTGATTGCTGCCAAGGATGGACTACCACTTTGTGAGGGGAGATGAAGTCTAGAGAAGGGCGGAATCCTCGTCTGGCTCTTTTATTCAAAGTGTCTTACAAGTTCAGATACAAGTTACAGGCAGGTTAAGCGACTTGTTCAGGCCAAGGCAAGAGTGGAATTGGCAGTCTTTGTGGTTTCTGGTCTTGTGCCCGTTCTCCACACTGCCTGTTAAGTAGCAACAAGTGCTTTAGTGCAGACTGTAAGCTTGTTTGTTTTTATGGACATCTGTGAAGCACACATACATATTTAATTACATTTTTGCATCGTGGCTCGGACAATTGACAATAATTCCATATAAGGAAATGAGTGCACCATCACGGGGCCAAAACTACATCTCAGATTACCTCATAGAGTCAGACAAAGAGCAGCAGGAGAGCCACCAGGAGAGCTCCATGTGGTGACTGTTGTGAGTGACCTTTTTCTTTCATTTTTTATAGAAATTTCTGACCTTTTTTATGATGAAGTATGCATCTGTCCATCATCCAACCCGCTATATTCTAACTACAGGGTCACGGGGGTCTGCTGGAGCCAATCCCAGCCAACACAGGGCACAAGGCAGGAAACAAACCCCAGGCAGGGTGCCAGCCCACCGCAGGGCACATACACACACCGAGGACAATTTAGAATCGCCAATGCACCTAACCGGCATGTCTTTGGACTGTGGGAGGAAACCCACGCAGACACAGGGAGAACATGCAAACCCCATGCAGGGAGGACCCGGGAGGCAAACTTGGGTCTCCTAACTGCGAGGCAGCAGCGCTACCCACTGTGCCAACGTGCCGCCCAGTATGCATCCAGTTAGAGATTTTTTTGTGCAAAGAAATCCAAATATGACATTCGTCTTTCTCTATAATGTGTCCATTAAAAGTTGGAATATGTTTGTTCCTTGCAGCAGTGCTATTTGTGCTTTGTTACAAGCATCACCATTTGATCAGTATGTTTCCATGGAGTGTGAGCCTCTTGTTACATCATAAAGTCTGTGCAATTATAAACTACATTGCATGAGTCTTTCCTAATGGATGTAACATCTTTTGGTTTTTGATAGCATTTTCTGTGCCTGGCTATTTAGGTATGCATTAGTCTGCTTCTCAGTTAAATACACTTTGCTTTCATTTTTGATGGTCACTGTTGTGGAGTGTGATATTATTATATATTAGCATTAGCATTAGTATTAGCATTCTAGTTACATTTTCTTTTCAAAATTAAAATACTGAAAGCATTAAGATGAACATTGGGGACAGCTGAAGGGCTTTAGTGACTGTAATTCTACCACCACTAAAGAGGGTGGCGCTAAATCCTAATGCCTTTTTCACTTCCTCCCTCTGCAGACCAGGGGCCTCATGTATAAACGGTGCGTACGCACAGAAATGTTGCATAAGAACTTTTCCACGTTCAAATACACTTGGCGTAAAGCCACGCACTTTTCCACGATACCTCATGCCTTGTCGTACGCAAGTTCTCCGTTCGGTTTTGCAAACTGGCGGCACCCAGCGTCAAAGCAGTGCTACTGTTCTTGTGTGATTACTCATTATTTTCGTGACGCGGCTTTATAAATACATAGAAACTAACCGCATATTGTTTATTAGTGTAATGCATCTGATTGTAATTAACTTGTAACAATATAATGGTCCAGGGAACAGCCATAGTATTCCAAATGCCATAACTGCTTTAGCGTTGTTACTCTCACTTCTCCTCCTTCTTCTTCTTCTTCTTCTTCTTCTTCTTCAGCTCCTTCCGTTAGGAGTTGCCACAGCGGATCATCTTTTTCCACATTACTCTCACTGCACCACTCAGAGTATTTATATCACTGTATCTGAGTGTGAATCACAGCAGCAGCTGATCGGAAAGAGAATTATCGGTATACAGCTTCAAGGACACGCTGCCTCAGCCACGGCAAAACATTTTAAAGCCTTTCCTGTACGGACCTCACGGTTCAAAACAGTTTCATCCCAAGAACTTTAAATGCATTCAATCAATTGCTCCTTGTAGAACTGTTTGTACTTATAAGTACAATCACCCCACTGTAAACTTGCACTATAGTTATAATATCGCACAACCTGAGCCACTTTATAAAGCGTGTATTTACATATGATGACGATATCATTTTTAAGGTGAAATGCAGCAAAATATGTTTGTTAAATTATACACATAAAACTTTAACTTCATTTAAATAATCTATATTCTTCACTGGGAGTGTCTTTAAGGATAGAATAATTAAACATGTACTACGAAGATATTTCAATGTTCTTTAAACGTTTTGAAGAATCGGCGCTAAGCTTACAGATGGCTTAACGTCTATTACAGAGCTGATTGTTTGGCGATCGGTTACTTGTGGAAAGAAAAGCACTGACTGCAGTGACGGCTACGCCAATATATATTGAATATAAAACAGAAAGATAAAATAACAACACAGCTAAAAACACAGCGACAAATTTCGGCAAAAGTTAAATGCTTGTGTCATGAGCACGAGGCGGCTATGCAGTGTCTGCAACAGACGTGGCCATCCACCGTGCATGACATTGGCGGGCGAAGGAGCCACCGATTCTTCCTCTGCCCAGTGCCACCACAAGCCTAGAGCCGCCCCTGAGTACTGCTGCAATAAATTATTTCATCGAAGTGAAACTCATGTTTAATAACGTGCTTTAACTCCTATCATCATGAAAATGATATCACGTATACATCTCAGTATTTTAGTTATTCAGAGAGCTGTAATATCACGAATGTAATGGACTCTGTGTCCAGTTGGAGGTAGAGAGCCGGTTTAAGAAGCAAGTAGTGATTCACACACATAGAGCACATAGAAGATCAAATACAAAACAAAGCATTTAACGTGCTACTTTAATTACGATGTGATTTTAGAAACTGGTTAATTAAACAATTTTAAGATGAATTTTATGATGTTCTACTTTAATGACAAAATAAACTACGTGATTAAAGTGGAAATGTCGAGATTGAAGTGGACATTTCGTGCTTTTTCCCCACCGTGTGCTTTTTTCTCTGTACCCTAATAAGCTTTCATATGACACTCAGACAGTGGGCTTACAACTCGGCTTTCCACGGCGACTTTGATATGTGACTTCTTTTTTATTTCCGGCACTGTGCGATTTTGTGGATGTGAGCTTTCATGTTTCTCCAACACGCTATGCCACTCGATCAACTTCCTTTTGTTGATTATACCACGGTTTATTTGAACAAATAGTATGTTTTTCCTTTGCCTCCACTTGGTATTCGCTGAAATTCTTATATTTTCCCCCATGCTTTTCCCATTGTCTTTTCACAGAAGGCTGCGTTTAAGGGCGATTTATATTGATTTGCATATTCAAATAGGCGTAATTCTGGGAGGATTTGGGCGTTACATAATCGCGTGCACGAGCGTTAGTTTTCACGCTGATCGGGATTTATGTAGCGGAAGAACGTGGAAGTTGGAGTACGCACAGATTCCTGCATCTGGATTTTTCTGTGCGTAAGCATATTTCGGCTTTTGTGCTTACGCCATGTTATAGTGCGAGTTCTACGCACGGCGTTATACATGAGGCCCCAGGTGATTAATGGCTATAACACCTTTGATATCATTTCCAGTCTATGTCCACCTGGACCCGCCTCTTCCCACGAGAATGACCCAAAACCGGAAGCTCTGCCATCTTTGGCAGTTCTGTTGAATATTCATGTCTGCGATGACATCCCTGAAATTATTGAATGTATTTTCTTTATTTTTTGCAAATCAATTATATGGGGTTACCAGGCTGATACTTTAACTCTTTATTGTTGTCGCCTCATTCTCTTACAGATGGTACATTTATTAAGTAGGTCATTTGGATGTAAGTTCTCTTGGGTGATGTATTTTTAGATTTTTTAAGCTGTGTGCTGATCAAGCGAGTACTTTGATATTTTTGTTAAAACCCGGTTTAAACCAACTGAATGAACAGAAATGCTTTCACATTGCAAACTGCTCACCACTTCTGCACAAGCAACAAATATGGTAATCAAATGGTGACCACTGCCTGATTTTACTTGTCAGGAGAATTCTTTGGTTCTGAACACCTTTGAAAAATGCCACTAAAAAAGGGTGAGTACTCCATCTTTGGAACTGAACCACACCTTAGACTAACTTTTTAAGGTTAGACTATTGGCTAATCAGGATATCAGGAACACATCCACATAACCTTAAGTGCCTTATTCTTTTTTTCCAGACCCTCTAGCTCTCTCTTTTACTGCTATTCAGCAGATGATATTATGGAGGCCCCAAAGGGCAAGTGACAAAAAATGTAAAGTTGTGCCGCGCACAATTAAACAAGAAGACACACACACTTAATGTGATGCGCAGAATTAAATGTGGTGCTACATAATTAAAAAAGGTGACACACACATTCAAAATACATGATGTGCAAAATGAAATGTGGTGGTAGATCATTAGATTTTTTTACTAATTAGGACTTAATTTTAAACATTGCATTTTTCGTTATGTCATTGCACTACTTAAAGGAATACCTTGTTGTCTTAAACAAGTAATACTGTGCAATATGCAGTACTGTCAAACATACAGACACTCAGAGCACATTTAAATCATGAATGTGAGGGTTGATTTATTGTCTCCTTTGCTGCAATACCTCTCCAATAATATGGCACCTGATTGATCATAAAATCATGTGGAAAAATAATAAACAGTATTGATCAATCTGGTGTACATGACAAAATCCATAGTGCACATGACAAGTGCAACTTCTTGTTTCTCCTAACGAACAAAAAACCACAAGTGACCAACTGATGAAGTAAAACCACAAGTGACCAACTGATGAACTTAAAGGATGTGGTAAATGCTGATCCAAGCAAAGTGTTGTAAGATGTAACGGTTTGAAATTCTTGTGCAACTAAAGTCATAAGACAAAGGCCCTATAAAAGATTTGGGACACCGACCCCTCAAGGCAGATGAAGTGTCCTAGGACTGTGCTTCTCTGTCATCTTACCTTTGCCTGGTGTGTATTAATAAAAGATTTTTTACTAACTTTAATTATATCTCTCTGTCTTCAGTCACAAGAAACGACACTATAGAAAAAGTGTCAACAATCACCATGGAGCACCATGTTAGATTACAAATAATTCCTTTAGTTATTAGAATTTTAACAAACTGTAACAAACTATCGAGTACCACACTGCAGACAATAACCTCCAGTTTACTTTGGGATTTTTTTTTTTATATATAACGCTTGCATGGGAAAAAAGAAATAGATGTCCACCTGTTAATGTACACCATAATGTACATACAACGGAAACTGTGATCACCAATAATTTAATTGAAAAAAGAATGCAACATTAACTTTTCCTCACTCAGCACACCACTTAACCGGAAACTTCCCCTGTGGAATGACAGGCAAACCTTGCCACAAATCAGTGTTTTCTTTTTATTTTGCCAAGGTACCTACCAAGGTTATTATAGTTAACGAAGACTAAAATCAAAACTGAGTCTATTATTAAAAAAAAATTTAATAATCTGAAATAAAATAATGAACAAAACCGAAATGAAAAACTAAAACTAAATGAAACTACAGTAGTACCTTGAGATACGAGTGCCCCAAAGTACGAGTTTTTTGAGAGCCATCACTAGGTCGATTTTTTTGCCTTGAGTTACCATCCAAAATTCGAAATACGAGCCATCAAAGAGCTTGTCGCTGCACATTCCAAGGAACTGACGATGGAGGAGTTGACAGAACTACAGACGCGGCAACATACGGAGGTTCTGCAGGAGATTGGTATCGCGGAGGAGGTTACCTCATAAAGTGAGAAATGTTTGCAATGTGGAAAAAAGTTTCGAACTTTAAAGAAAAGAAACACCCTGAAAAAAATTGCAACTGATAGTGCAGCGGCGCTATTTAATGACACTTGCCTAACTCATTTCACAAACATTCTAAAGGGGGAGGACTAAACAAAGCTTCATGGACAGATTTCTATTGAAATGCCTTGTGAATGAAAGTGAGGAAAGCGTGGCAAAAAAGAAAAAAAAATAGTGAAGAAAAAAAAGTTAAGTAAAAGTGAAAGAAAAAAACATTACAATACACTAATCGGCTTCGTCAACATCTGTTTATTTCTTGAGATTCTCTTTTATGTATTAGGTTTTATTTTGCGTGTGAAATAGATAGCGATTTATGTGCCGCCTTTCTTTGCGCTTTTTGCATATCAAAATGTAATTCAAACAGCTGAAATCAGAATGTGCTGGTCAACAAAATGTTTACTATATGGACAGAAAAATCACAAGCGAGTAACGTTTCAGTTTATTCCTCAGGTGCCTGCTTTTTGTCGACAGCAATTCACCTGCCACTTTGCATAGGAAAAATCGTTTTTACTTTGTCATATACAAGGTACAGAGAAAGTATTGTAATGAAAACATTCGACCTTGATATATTGATGAATACTGATGTTATAGACCTCCCAAAGTCCAAAAATACAGTTTTTTGGAATTGTGTGTGTGAGTGTGTCTGCATGTGTGTAAACACGATAACTCAAAAATGCAACAAGATAGATGGATGAAATTCGGCATGTGGTTGTTACATCACAATTGTAGATCTGTATTAACTTTTGAGCCAAATCCATCACCCGGAAGTGGTACTTTTACCTGAACACATACTCAATTTTTATTTTTATTCATACAGCCGAGTCCAATTTATTCAATTTTAGTTTTATAATAATTGTTCAATATATTACTAATTTGATTTGATTTGTTGTTGATGGTTCCTTAACGTACATAATATAAAAATATAATCATGGACTTGCGGTTTACTCCTCAAATATCCATCCCCATATCTGAGTAAACAAGAAAGTCGAGGGGAGACCACTCCCGGTTTTTGAAAATAAAATGGCACTGATCGAGAGACTGACAAGGTCATCATACAAGATCAGCATATTGTTGCTGATCAATCACTTTTGGTTTAAAAGATCATTTAACAATGAAGCGATACAAACAAAGGTAGGCAGGCAAAGAGAGTCTGCCAAGGGATGAAAACTAAACATACTAATGGGTTTTTGTATTTATCCATCCATCAATCCATTATCCAAACCACTTTATCCTAACTACAGGGTCATGGGGGGTCTGCTGGAGCCAATCCCAGCCAACACAGGGTGCAAGGCAGGAAACAAACACCGGGCAGGATGCCAGCCCACCGCAGGGCACACACACACTCTCACACGCTAGGGACAATTTCAAATCGTCAATGCACCTAACCTACATGTCTTTGGACTGTGGGAGGAAACAGGAGTACCCGGAGGAAACTCACGCAGACACGGGGAGAACATGAAAACTCCACGAATGGAGGGTCGTTTTTGTATTTATTCTATACTAGCAAAATACCCGCGCTTCGCAGCGTCGAAGTACTGCCTTAAAATTTTTATTAAGAAGAAAATTAAACCTTTTTAAACTGAGGGAAAATATACCAATAATTATTTGTTAAGGATCTCTTTGTATACCACATTGTGAGTTCTGCCCTCCGGTTGTAATATGACCAAGCTGTGCGCTGAGCTTACTCTTTAGCATGCAACGTACAGTTGGCCATGTGAACAGTAATCTTGTTTCAAATCTCACAGCTTGGATTGCTGCTGTCATAATCGGTTTGAGTTTCATGGTTTGTTTCAATTACGACAGTATTTGTAGGACTTGTGTTGAAGAGACATTCGGCATCTGTCAAGCGTTGTAAGCACACAACCGGTTTCATCGATAACTTCGCATCCAGCTTTTGAGAGTTTAAACATTCATAAACATCAAAGTGTCCACTACTGAAATCGTCACCTGTAAATCTAAGATGTTTAAGAGGCATTGGCGGTTGTCAAAAGGTGTAAAATATTTGGCCATTTCAGTACACTTGAAAGCGACAACCGAACAATTCAGTGGCAGCCATCAACTCACATGCAGAACCATAGGTGAAGGGCTTAAGCATTTCACTCTTATAGTGCTCCTGTCTAGTATAATTATCTCCTGTACCATCATCAGTCCACACCTTGAACCTGTCCCAGTCATTCGATACATAAGAGACAATGTTCCTCCGGATATCAAGAGTGAGCCTGATATGGCCGTGCAATATGTAACAAAGAGAATGGAAAAGGTAGGTGCCATCTCTGGGCATGGAAACCACTCGGTAAGTGACAGTTCTTTGATCGATGGTGATCACCTCGATAGACATGTTAATGGGGGTACAGTTGGAACGATAAAGGAAATGGGTACCTGAACAATGTAAAGTAAGTCTAAAATACCTAAACAATAACTATAATCATAATAATTGAACAATAAAACAACGGAGAAGCCGTGGATTAAATAAAAAGGCTGTAGTTATCAGCAGGGAGACGTGAATTACGTGGTGAAGCAAGGAAGGGAATGTAGAGACTGGAGCGACAGACGGCCTTATATAGGCAGGCAGCCAACAACATGGGATGTGTTGGGAAGGGGGACCCAACACCGCCTCACACGGTGACCAAGCTGCAGGCCATGGATATATATATGTACTGTACGTAAGTGGAATTCAGTTAGCGTTGGGAACCCGCATACCAAATTTCTTTAAGATGGGCCCATAAGTAACAAAGACCGTTGAAAAGTTCAATATGGCGGCCGACAGTGGTTTCATACCACCGAAATGAGTACCAAATTTCAGCCTTCTACCTACATGGGAAGTTGGAGAATTAGTGACGTTGGAAAGTTCAATATGGCGGCTGACAGTGGCTTCATATCACCGAAATGAGTACATACATTGGTTTCGGTTAGCGCAGGGAAGCTGCCTACCAAATTTCGTGAAGATGGGGCCATGAATAAGAAAGTTCAACATGGCGGACGTTGTTGACCATTATGACCGTTACATGTAGAATTTCGAAATGAAACCTGCTAAACTTTTGTAAGTAGGCTGTAAGGAATAAGCCTGCCAAATTTCAGCCTTCTACCTACACGGGAAGTTGGAGAATTAGTGATGAGTGAGTGAGTGAGTGAGTGAGGGATTTGCCTTTTATTAGTATAGATTTATTAATTTATTGTTTTTAGTTCATATTCACAACTCAAAATACCTGATATTGTGAAAGTAATCCATTAGCAGAATTATATTTTAAAATATGTCTCCCTTTTTTCAATGTTTTTCTCTCTCTCTGAAAATAGTTAGTTGAAATATCATATTTTTTTTGTTCTTAACATCAGCCTTATCATACATATTGCATACCAGGGATTTTTCCAGCCTTACATCCAAACCTGCTGTGGTAGGCTCCAGGTTTCCTGCGATCCTGCTCTGAATAAACAGGTTCAGATAAATTATATATTGTTCTTAATCTTATGCTGTCTCTGTTATTTTATGCCTGTCCGTATTCCTATTATCTGCTCTTGCTCTGCTCATTATGGGTTTACTGTCCTTTATGTTGGGCTATTCAAGACTCACCACCCCTCACCTCGACACTATATGCTTGTTTTTCTTTTTTTACCCTCAATACAGCTAGGTGGGGTCTGCACACTGTTCAAGTTTAACAGCCCTGTTCTTCCTAAGACCTTGTGATTTTCATGAGAAAATATTTAAAAAATTCTAAAATTGTGTAAAATTGTTCATATTCAGTATCTAGTTTTGATTAAACTTGTTTTTAATCAGACAAAAACAAGACCAGATAGTAAACCAGGTAGTGTAGTAAGCTTCCACTAACATTAAACTGTTTCCAAATCTGTTAAGTGTACAGTTCTGTCTGATTGTGACACAAAACTAACTCCAAAGACGCTTCATACCATAATTACTAAAACTAAAACTGAAACTAATATATATAAAAATAAAATAGAAATGTCTTTGTGAAATAAAAACCAAACTAAAACTAAAAATACACAATGAAGGAAAACTAAAACTAAACTGAATTTCCAAGTAAGGTCAGAAAAAATATAGAAATAAAAACTAATATAAAAAGGCAAAACTACAATAACCTTGGTAGTTACCCTTTCCGTACATTTTTTCTTGTCATCACCTCTCTGATTGTTAGTGGCACCACATTTAATTTTACACATCACCTCGTTTGAATGTGTGCATCACCTTTTTTAATTGTGCAGCACCACATTTAATTCTGTGCGTCACCTGTTTTGAATGTGCACGTTACCTTAAGTGTGCGCGTCATCTTGTTTAATTGTGCAGCACCACATTTAATTCTGTGCGTCACCTGTTTTGAACGTGTGCATCACTTTAAGTGTGCGCGTCACCTTTTTTAATTGTCCGGCACCATATTTAAATCTATGCATAACCTGTTTTTTATGTGTGCGTCACCTTGTTTAATTGTGCGCATCACTCTTTTTTATTGTGCGCCACCACATTTAATTCTGCGCGTCACCTGTTTTGAATGTCTGCGTCACTTTAAGTGTGTGCGTCACCTTTTTTAATTTTGCAACACCATATTTAATTCTATGCATAACCTGTTTTTTATGTGTGCGTCACCTTGTTTAATTGCGCGCATCACTTTTTTTTATTGTGCGGCACCACATTTAAGTCTGCACGTCACCTGTTTTGAATGTACACGTCACCTTAAGTGTGCGCATCACCTTTTTTAATTGTGCGCCACCACATTTAATTCTGTTTTGAATGTGTGCATCACCTTGTTTAATTGTGCGCGTTACACCTTTACCTTTTTGTCACTTGCCCTTCGGCGCTACCGTATGATATTCTCCTTAACACCAAGTGCCATTGATATTAAAACAGCACTGGTCTTTAGCTGGAAAGTGGCAAACTACTTCTTTCTGGCCAGTGGAAAACCTCTTTTCACAATCCAATTCTAAGGATCAACATCTGCCAATGATATGTGTAAGCAGATGTCTGCTGTGACTCTAATATCCAGTTGAATGTCCAGGGACCATTAACATAGAATATCTAACTTTCTGGCTTTGTTATCTTATGTCCCATGTAGTCTACTCGTTGTCTCAGACACCGGCATATGGCTAATATTTTGGTAGCACAACTGTCTTGGCTGACTCTACTTACTTTCTATCACCTAGTTGTTAATTTTAAATTTTATTTGCACTGTGCCTGACTCTCACTTTTTATATTTTGAACTGCACTTAAAACCCACTAAACAAAAAAGTCCTAAAATATACCAGTTTGTGTTTTCTATCCATAACCGATGGGTACCCAGATATTACTCTGGCCATTGTAAATTATGTTAACACAGATCTAAAAACATGAAGGTGCTTAAGACTTGCCTGGGGACAAAAATATAAAATATGAAAAAAAAAATCACGTGAAAAACAACTTTCATTAACCATCTTTGTGGTTTCCTACTTCCTCAACTCTGCATACATTTCTGACTTAACAGAAGGTCAGTGGTGTGATTTTCGCAAATGTTTTATATTTTCATTGTTTATAAGATTGTGAGAATGGACTCTGCACTTCCTTTTGGGTCAGCAATTAAAACATCTTGTGGTATTTTGAATGAGTCTTTGTGTGACATGTTACACGTTGATTAGCACATGCAAGTAGGAATTTTACTGTGCTCTGCATACTTTTAAATAATGCCTCTATAAACCTATAATATTCTCACTTGCAAGGTACTTAATTCTTGTTTTCCCAATCCATCCATCCATTTTCTAACCCGCTGAATCCGAATACAGGGTCACGGGGGTCCGCTGGAGCCAATCCCAGCCAACACAGGGCACAAGGCAGGAACCAATCCTGGGCAGGGTGCCAACCCACCGCAGGACACACACAAACACACCAAGCACACACTAGGGCCAATGTAGAATCGCCAATCCACCTAACCTGCATGTCTTTGGATTGTGGGAGGAAACCGGAGCGCCCGGAGGAAACCCACGCAGACACGGGGAGAACATGCAAACTCCACTCAGGGAGGACCCGGGAAGCCAACCCGGGTCTCCTAACTGCGAGGCAGCAGCGCTACCACTGCGCCACCGTGCCGCCCTCTCTTGTTTTCTCATACCTGTATATTCTCCTAATTTAAGTGCAAATATCTGTTGTATTCAGTTCTTCATTTATCTCATTTAAACAAATATCTATAACAAAAAGGTAGTGTGAAACTGGCAACAGTTGGAAGTATAAAATGGTCACACTCACATCCATCCATGAATGAAGGGTAAATTTCACACAAATGTTAACACATTTTTCTTCACACGGAGACTCATAGACACATGGAGTAAGCTACCAAGTAGTGTGGTAGACAGTAGGATTTTAGGGACTTTCAAAATTCAAGTGGAAGTGGATAGGACTGGCGCGCTTTGTTAGGTTGAATGGCCTGTTCACATCTAGATTGTTCTAATGTTCTAACATCTCAAACTTTCACCTGTGTTAGAAGCTTTTTCCAAGGCCACAGTGCACATGTCAACAGCACTGACAAACTCCCATAGCCCCTCAATAACGTGTTCCCCAGCCAGGACAGGATCTACAATGTGTCTCCTGAATTTGAGGTTTGACTCTTTACTAGAACTGTTATTTCAGCACCTTAGTGTATGCTTTCAGAGGAACGCAGAGGAATGTGATCCTTCTTATTCCCCTTTTTAAAACCAAACTCTCTAGTCTGTCATTATGTAGACTCCGTCCCTGTCTTCCATATAATGTAAAACAGGAAATTTTCATCCACTAAAGAGATTTTCTATAATGCCAACTACAATCAATGCTTCACAGCAGCGCTTCCTCTAATGATACTCTATCGTCCAGGTTTAGAAGCTCTTCAGAATAGTCCTTCTGCCTTTTAATAATATCCCAAAGTCAGTATTATTCCCCCCTTGCTGAGAAAAGACAGTCAACATTTTTTTTAATTTCCCAAAGGCTATAGCAGAACCTTTTTAAATCCACCTAACAATAATTTTCCTTGGCTTCTCTAAGTTCAAGTTCCTTTCAAACAAGTGTGAAGATTCTCCTAAAACATAGAATGGCTACCATTTCTTTTTTATTGTACAGCTTCATTATTGGCGTCCACTAATGGGTTCTGATGTTACCACCATGACACTGATCACATTTTGTCCTCAGCTGCTTACTTGTCATCTCCACATAAGCACAGTGCATGTCTTCAAACTCTCTGGGTTTGCTTTCTTTTGATGAACTCATCTAAAACAGTCTTCTCGTTAGAGGTTCGCTGGCCATAGAATTCCTTATGTGACAAAAATCCTCGTTAGACTCTGTCGTTTTAGTAGAATTGTCTTTCCCAAGAATTCTTCCTTTTGTTTTCCCCCTACATGTTTTTCTGGGAGTTTTTTCTTGTCCATTTTGGGTGTCAAGGTTGGGGGACTGTTAAAAAAACAAGGTCCATGTTAAACCCCAATGAGGCATTCCTTGTGTGATTTTGGGCTGTACAAGAAATAAATTGTCATTGTTGGTTGCAAAAACATTTTCTGGCTCAGAAAAGGACAAGTGGGCAGCACAACCTGAGCCATCAATATCTTGTTATGTTCATGTTTATCTTTTTGAATGTATCATGTGGTGGTTTCCATAGATGTATTTTCGACTGCTCTCTGAACAATATGTTAACTTGAATTCTGTCTAAGATTTCAAAAATGTTGGTGTGTACAAAAGTACTTTTACTTTTACATTCTAAACTGCAACAGGTACATTTATATAATTGAATATAATTATGTGGTTTTTACGTGCAAGTTTACCACTGTATTGCTGAGTGAATGGGCATGTGTGAAGAAATCTTAGTCAACAAACTGAGAAAAAGTCCACACCTGGTACAATACATGTGAATTTCCCCTGTGAAGAAGCCAATACATTGTTCAGATTAAGCATGCAGTATTTTTGTTTAATATAGTAACATTCATGTTTTTTGCCTGTCCAGGTTAAAATGGGAAAATCCTATCTGGCAATTATTTAATCTTAGGTAACATAAAATCATTTTTAGTTCCTCTGGGCATAATCTGGGTGTGGTGTTTAACTCAGCCCTCTGTTTTCTATGCACAAACAAAAGCCACTTGTAAATCTGCTTACTTCCATTTAAGGAATATTTCACAGATTTGTCCATATCTTAGCTTACATAATTAATGCCATCATCCTTTCTCATTTGGATTGTCGTAATGCTTTATACAGTGGTCTGCCAAAGCTATCCATTTCAATGAAAGCAGATCAGGATTGGCAGCCAAAAAAAGGTTGGGGTACCAGCCAGGTAATTCCTTGTAACATAACAAAAAGAAAAGACAGCCAGCAAATGGCTCAAGAAACAAATTATTAGGTGTGACAGATAAGGGGCCCCATATTGCTCCCTTGAACCCTTGTCCAAGACGCCAGACACCGGATAGAAGTCCAATAATCGACTTTATTTATACTGCACAGTGCACAAAGCACCCTCCTCTCCACAATACTCATAAACCAATAAACAATTCTCAATAATAAACTCTCCACACTCCCAGACGCGTTGCCACCCTTCCACCCAGCTCAGCTCGTCGTCTGGGAGTCCTTTTATCGTTCCTGACCCGAAAGTGTTTCCCATCCTTCAGTCCATGATTCCTTATCACTTCCGGGTCAGATACAAAGTCCTTTTCTTCACCCCAGAAGTATGTCATTCCTCCTGTCCATGTGACTCGGATGTACTTCTGGGGCGTAGGGCCAATAGTAGTCCCTGGTTCTCCCTGGAGAGACCCCTGGTGGTCCCGACGTTATCCAGCAGGGCTTTACAGGAAAACTCCATAGTCCATGATGCCCTGCTGGAATTTGGGGCATCTCCATGTCACAGGGAGGGCTCCCTCTGGAGGCTTGGGGGTATTGGCTGGGATAAATGGCCGGCCATGGACCACATAGGCTAATCAGGAAGCAATAAATGATCGGGAGCTCTGTCTGTCTCGGGTGTCAGTTTGACTTCTGACTCCACTTTCCAGGAGCAGAAAGAATTTATAGGGCTTGTACCAGAAGGGGCGGAGCCTTCTCTGGGAATCGGGGTGGGATTGTCATCTTTTTTGGGTGTCTTTTCCTGGCTGTGAAGGACAAAAGAGACAAAAGAGAGATAGATAGATAGATAGATAGATAGATAGATAGATAGATAGATAGATAGATAGATAGATAGATAGATAGATAGATAGATAGATAGATACTTTATTAATCCCAAGGAGAAATTCACATACTCCAGCAGCAGCATACTGATAAAAACAATATTAAATTAAAGAGTGATAAAAATGCAGGTAAAAATGATGATATTGATATTGTTAGTGCCAGTGCCCCTTCTTATCCCAGAGATAGAATTGCTTATCTCTACAGAGCCAGGACGGTGGTTCCCAAGTGTGCATTTGTGGCACCATATACTATCTTCAAATATTACAGAATTCAGCTGCTTGCTTTTTGACTCATACCAAAATGTCTTCTAGTATAACTATGTTTTTTTGCCAATTGAATTGACGTCCATTTCAAAAGCATATTTGTGTTAAAATTTTGTTTTTACCTTTCAAGGCACTACACAATAAATCTCAATCATCTGTTTTGATTAACCAAACATAGCTCTTTGCTCTACTCTTCTTGTGTTTCCAAAATATACAGGTATAAACTCTTGGCGGCTTGTGCCTACAACTGTTATGCTGGCAGACTTTGGAATTCACTGCCAATTAGCATTACAACATTAGTAAGTATTTTGATGAGAACAGACCACTCGGTCTGACAAAGCTCACCACTCCTTTTCACCTAATTTCTCTAAAATGACATCAGGTCAGGTTTGAAACATCTCCAAAGTCCCACTCTCTACCATACTACTTGGTAATTTACTCCATGTGTTCCCATAGACAGCATTAAGTAGTTGCAGTGTTTAGACAGACTCAAATGAAGAAGTAAGGCTTTTTATTTACTTTTTTTAAATTCTGCTTAGGTAATTTTATTAATTTTTTTAACGCAGCGCCCTCCATAATGTTTGGGGCAAAGACATATTTTTCCTTGATTAAACTCTCTGCTGCACAGTTTAAAATTACAAATCCAACAATTCAGCTGGCACATAGCCGGCTTTCATTTATGGGTATTTGCATACATTTTGGTCACACCATGTAGAACTGACAACACTTTTTACAGATGCCCCAATTTCTTGGCACCATAATGTTTGGGACATAGCAATGTTAGGTCTATTAAAGATGTCATATTTAGTACTTTGTTGCATATCCCTGCTTGAAGTCTGCAATTCATACACATCAGCAGGCGCTGAGGATCTTCTCTGGTGACGCTCTCCCAAGCCTCCAATTCAGCCATCTTCAGTTCCTGCTTGTTTTGGGGGCTTGTCCCCTTACGTTTTCTCTTCAGCATATGGAAGGCCTGCTCAGTTGGATTTAAATTAGCTGGCTGGTTTGGACATTCAAGAATTTTCCAGTTGGAAAAACAAAAAAGTTGAACCAATTGTGTCTCAAATGTTGTGAGTCACTTCACAGGTAATGTGGTGTAGTGGTTAAGGCAGAGGTTGTGAGTTAAAATCCCACAACTGACACTGTGTGACCCTAAGCAAGTCACTTGACCTGCCTGTGTTCCAGTTGGAAAACCAAAGGAAATGCAACCAGCTGTATCATAAATGTTGTAAGTCTACTTAGATAAATGTGTCAGCCAAAGTAATGGTGTGTGTGAACACTGCCAATCCAAGTATGTGTGAGTCATCCTGGTTTACATGAATGAGAATATTCCATGAACTTCCTGAGATGGATTACCTGGGTCTCTGGGATTGTATGTGTTAAAGGGGCTTAAGGTAAGAACACTCTAAGTTTGCTGTTTGTGGCATTAGTAGACTGTTTACTTATACCTTTCATATAATTTGTTAATACTAGTAAAGTAACAATAAAGTTTAATACTTTTCTTAGGTGGATTATTTGAAAAGAGTAGTACTTTTTTACTTTTTCCAAAATAATACATTACAATTTAGTATTGTTTAAATAGACAGCATTGCTGGTCAAAACCCAAGCTGGGGTCTCCATTGGTGTCTGGAGCTCGCCCACTAAGTTTGAATTTCATAAATGGTGCCCCTCTGGTGAACGTCCTCTAGAGGGCTGCTTGTGCCACCTAGTGGACTGACCGGTGATGATTGATGCAGTTCAAGGTGAACATGAAGTCACATATCTGTTTTTATCTCTTCCTGGAGTGGCAAAACCAGAAGATCTATAGACTCTCCTCAAGCTAAACCCATCATTATGCCTCTGAGATGCACCAGATTATTAAAATATCCAGCATGACAGCTTCTGAAACTCTTCAGTTTGCCGTCAGACATCCACATGAAGAATACTCATCAACACTTCTACTCTGACGGTTGCACCCGTGCTGTCCCAAAGCCAGGCCATGTTCAACATTTTGCTAAACCAAGATTTGTCTCTCTCGGAAGCCAAAATGTTTTTGTTTTCCTTGTCCTTTCTTTTATGCCTTCCACAGAAGATGCAAAACTTCCCTAAATCTGCTAAATTGCGATAATATGTAGATTTTTTTAACATGTTGTGTGGGGGTTTCACAATACGTGTTAGATATTCCAATTGGCTTGCTGTCAACATAATGGATACATTCACTCGGACTCTTTAATCCAGCGGTTCTCAACCTGTGGGGCGCGCCCCCCCGAAGTAACAAAAAAGGGGGCACGAAGATGTGAAAAAAGAAAACAAGAATGAAAAATATGAAAAATACATCTATTGAAACCAAAACAAATTATAAAATATAGGAATACATTTTATTAGGGTTTCAAAAAAAAGTTACGGAGGCGCGATTAAAACTGTTATGAAAACTTGGGTCGAAAATACTTAAAAGGTTGAGAAACGCTGCTTTAATCTATTTGAATATGTCCGTTTTCCCAAGAAATAAAGTTGTTGATGTTTTAACAATCTCCTGTCTCAAGCTCTAAACCAGTTTAGTTCTGGTGCCCTTCCCTTCACAGGTGATAAAATAATCAATACAGCCTGACGCATCTCTTTAATTCCTGCTCAGTTAAAACAGATGGTAATGTGATTGACATTGGTACAATTCAGGAAAACAGAATGCTTTTGATGTTAAACTGACCAGTTACTTGTATTTAAGTTCATCTTATTTTGTCTCGATGTGCAGACCACAACAGTATGTTTGAACTATATTTTCAGACGGACCCACACATAAAATACTGGGCTACTCAAATAAATAGCTTCTTGTTGCACACACACCCCTCAAAGCTAGAGGTCTAGGCAGCTGCATCTCTCAGACAATGACGGTGTTTCTTATAAAACACACTTTCCTTGGCTTGGCATCACCTTATGTTAGTGTCCAAGCAGACATGGAGGAAAAGGTCTAGCCACTGCAAATGAAAGCAAGCAGCCTATCTTGTTTTCTCTCATGGTTAAAGTCTCAATAGTTGTATTTCTTAAAACAATGGCCTGTTTAGGCCACTCAAAGTACACAGTGACCTTGACTGAAGTTTTTAAGCTTAGTAGCAATATATTGGTGGTTTGCAGCTGTTAAGTTAAAAATAATAAAATAGGCAAGCATAGGCTTTTTATGATTTAACCCTTACTATACTATTGTGTACTAAGATACTTTGAATAAATGCAGCTCATCAACTTTAAGAATATACTTTTCTATACCATTGGATATATTTGTGCATGCACGCCTTACAGTATACAACACAATACAATGCAATGCAATGCAATGCAACACATTTTTGTATGGTGCTCTTCCCTGACAGCAAGCACAGAACAAATTATCAGATAAAATGAAAGTATAGAATCTACTACTGTACTTATTAAATACTAGATTAGTACATAAAAAGACACACAAATAACAAACCTAGAAACTGATCAATATAAATGAAAATGAACATTATTTAAAAACAGAGATGTAGTATACACTCTCTAGTCAGGATATGGCAGACTAAAGTAATGAGTCTTCAGCCTGGATTTAAAAGCTGAGACTGAAGGGGCATCTCTTATAATAGCAGGTAGATCCTCTAATATTAGCAGGTAGATCATTCCACGGCCTTGGGGCCCCATAACTAAAAATTCGACTTCCCACTTTGTTTTATCTTGGTAGAGTAATATAAAAATTGCTCTACTTTCCCCTATTGTATTATTAATATGTAGCCTTAGAATGCCTAATCTCACAAACTTACCACTGTATATAACTTAACCCCACCTTCCCTTCTATATCTATAACCTCAGGCAATTAGATGTAGTAAAAAGACAAGCAGGAGTTAAGTTACACATAAAATAATGTATTACTGATAATATTCATAAATAATAACAAAATGCAAAGTACATTTGAATATTGGCAACCATACAACCTGATAAAATGGTGACGTGTAATTCAGGTGGCACACAGACTTGTAGTTACTTAATGTCTCTAGTTAAGGCATCATTGGTGCTCAGCTTTTAGCCACATGTCTGTTCAAAATGGCTGAAGCTGTGCTCTTCATTGTGTTGTCTTCAGTTCATGGTGTGATGGTCTTCATCAGTTGTTAACAAGAAAAAGATACTTCTACATCATCACAGGTTAGCAAGAGAGATGCTTCTTTCATCATATGTTGGTTAGAGAGAGAGAATGTAGTTGAGCAAGCAAATTTATAGGTTTTCTGTCCAAGCCCTACAGCCAATCCAGACAGCTATATCTTAGACCAATGGGAGAAATAGAACATCTTAACACCTGCAACCCCCCAAGACCATATATTAAGCTAACCTAGGCCATGTGTGGGGAATGAGAGGAAGACTTTAGCAGAGAAATACTCATCAAACTGGTTTAAGACACATCCCCCAAATCCTGTCGTAAAAGTACAAAGAAAAGTCGTAAACTAAACATGAATTCCTCTCACCAAAGTAAAACTAAATTACATTGCTTCGCCGAAATTACAAATAAAGACATACAAAACATTTATCAAGTTATATGCAAAATCTTACATCACAACACACTTTTACATTATTAATTGTTGGAATCTTAAGAAGTCTGGGATCTTAAGATCTGAATATGCACTAAGGTTTGCATGTAATTAATAAGTTCAGTTAAATAACCAGGGTCTTGGCCATTTAAGGCTTCATATGTTGAAATATGTGCTTATATGGTCTTTTACAATGACATTGGACAGAGAAGGTCTGGGGTGTTCATGCAAGCTTTAAAAAGTCAGTACCAGGAAGGAGGTAAAGTAGAAGAAGAAGAAAGAAGAACCAGAAACAAGGAGAAGCAGGGAGAACACAACTACCAAGAAGACCCGTGACATGACATGCAACAATGCAACCTTAAGAAACAATGCCAGCATGACAGCTTCTGAAATATGAATGTTGTATGGTGTCACATCCATTTGGTGTCTACTTTTGAAAAATGTAAGCATATTAATGATAAAATCTATAATGACTCAATCAATTGTTGCGTAAATTGTGTTTATATCCCCAGGTGCAAGTGCATTATGGCTTTAGACTGTATCTTCTTCCAGGCTGGGTGAGTTCAAGGATAAGAGAACAAGCGTTGGAGTGGAGGAACATATGTGGGGGTCAACACACCAAAGAATCTTGACATGGAAGTAAAAGAATCTGTGTTTTAGGATAGGGTCTCCTCAAACCCTTTTTACGATAAAACAATACAGATCAACAGTTTTTAGGACCTTTCTCAAAAATAATACTTGACTCCCTGTGTGACAAGTAAGGGAAAACTCCACGGAAAAAAAATCTGAAAATTGAGGTTAAATTGTGGGTGCTTTGTAAACTCGACAAAATTAAATGGACCTTCAGGGATGGTCAAGATGCTTGAGTGCACCTCCTCACTCCAAGAGTAGCCGTGGCTCCAGACCAAAATGACAAGGGGGGGTCTGAAATAACAGAGGAAAAAACTGTTTGAAAAGCTAAAAAAATCCATCAAGTGGAGATGAATTCCCAACAGCATGGTTGGTGGGGCTCAACATGATAGTTGAGGAGTAAGTGCAGAGGCTTAAAACTTAAAAAAGCTTTGTTCATAAACTCCAGGGGGCTGGAGAAAAAAAAAATCTGCTGGGGTTCCAAGGCCACGAGACCACCCAGCTCCCACTGGTCATTCAATCTAACATAACTGATCTAAATTTAGTCCTCATGGTTTTCAGGCTTCACGTGAAAGAATTTGATGATTAATATCATTAATGTGGACCCCCAAGTAGTTTTGTAGGAATGGACCACCTATACATCCCCTCCTTGAATAGTGATTGGACATAGAGGCTCTTTGGTGTAGTGAAAATCAATAACCAGTTCCTTGGTTTTGCTGATGTTAAGTTTCAGACAATTCTCTTTGCACAAAGAAACAAAGTTCTCCACCTGACTCCTATACTCTCGCACCCCTTTATCAATACACCTGATAAGTGAAGAATCATCTGTGAATTTTTGCAAGTGACTTGACCTGGTGTTATATTTATATTCTGAGGTGTATAGAGTATAGAGAAAAGGAGACAGGATTGCTCCTTGTGGTGCTCCAGTGTTGATCATATCTGTATCAGAAACACAGTCCTTAAATGTCACAAACAGCAGTCTGCCCGACAGGTAGTCCATTATGCTTCAGCTCATCCACATGCATATCTCTAAGCTTATCCATTAATAGGAAAGGCTGGATGGTACTGAAGGCACTGGAGAAATCACAAAATACAACCCTCACTGTGCTGCTAGCTTTGTCCAGGAGCAAATAAGCCTTGTTTATTGAAACTGTAAAGATGTATAACCCTGACTCTTTTGGAAACAAGAATTTAAACAATCAAAAACATCAATTATTATGTCTATGCTGGAAAAAAGGCAGGGTAAGACAAACAAATGGTCAAAGTTCAAAACAAAGTCAAAACAATGAAAAGTAGCAGACCAAAAAAATTAGACACAAAAATCAAACAGCAAGAGAAATGAAGCAGAGGTTATAGTTCCATGCTGTCGTGTTTCACACCTCTGCGGAGAAAGAGTCACATGTGGTGTAATACAAGATCCACAATTGGTAAACAAGATGGTGATGTCCATGAACAAAAGCACAAAATAGTGAACACGATGCAGTTTCAGAATGTTGTTGAATCAAAATTCAAACTAACAAATACACAATAAATACATATAGATGACAATATAAAAAGGAAATGAATCAAGAAAATATGATATTAATAGCATTACAAATTCAGTTTAAACTCAGATCGCCGTGTGCCTGCCTGGGGGGTTGCCAACCGGGATCCCGAGTTGTTTCATTGTGTAGTGGGTGCGGCAGCCACTGTGCCAGTGCATTGCTCCCACACTTGACTTGACTTGACTTGACCTACTTCTGCACATCCAGAATATAACTACACTGACGTAAGGCAACAGTAAGGATTTTTAAGAAGATCAGGGAGTGTAAGATAAATATTTCTAAATATCACACTGCTGTACTTTTCTAAATACAAAATAAGAGAATAGAGGTAACTTAAAGGGAAAATAAATTGCTCCTTGACAAACTGATTGGAGCAAAAACCTGCAGCCACATGGAGTCTTTGGACTGAGTCTGAGAATTACTGCACTAGAGCCGTGTCAGATGCAAAGTGAAAAACTGTCGCCACTACATTGAGTTCAGTGTATACTTATACATTCACCAAGATGTCTACAATGTAGGATGGTTGTGGTTCTGTAATGATCTGGGTGTGTTTCTGTGGCACATGTTAGGTCCCATGATACAAGAAGACAGATTTTTCTGGGTACTATGTAATGTATGAATATGTAGACCTTGACAATAGCAGGTCTCTAATTATTGAATGGGTTTTAGTCAGCATGGCAGCCTTTCATGCTGTAAGGTTAGAATTGTTCCATGGCAGTGAATTCCATTGACATTCCCTGTTTATTTGTCAACAGATCTTATTCATTTGAACATCTGTACATTTTGTTTATACCTTGGTCCAATAAATGTAATTTATTCCAAAACAAACAAAGGATAACCATTTTAATAAGTAGCCGGTCCTAATAAACTGGCCCTTTAGTATGTTTTTGTAGCACAAAGATAAATAAACTTTGAATAAAAAGCCTGACTCAGTCAACACTAAATTAGACACAAGTTACTGGTTCTTGGAGAGAAAAGAATGGCAGTGAGTGTCATGCCTTAAACAGCTGTACAGTGTGCTGGTACCTGGTGAGCAAAAAATGGCAATAACTTAAGAAACCTTTTACTGTCTTTTGCAGACATCACTTTTAATGCACAGCATTTTATATATTGTTTACCTTTTAGCACTTTTATTATTAGCAGATTGCCATTAAGGAAAAATAAACAATGGGAAGTCAATGTACTCTAAATTCTATTATGGATTACAACAGAAATCATATAAGAATGTTTCACCCATTTCATGACATCTAAAAAAAGAAGCTTCTAACAAGATGAATGAGCCCAGCCTTTCCAGTGAAATTGCTGCAGCCTCAGCTGTAGGCGCATCCAGCCCAATGTGCCATGTCTTTGTAAAGGCCTCATCAGTACTCCGGAGTAATGTATTAATTCATGTGTTATTTAGTATTAGTTTAAGCTTATAAGTAACTGCAAATAGAAATGCCTGGCAGCAATACATTATGGTATAGTTTTCATTTTTAAGTTTCTGAGTCATCTATTTTTGCATTTGTAAAGTCAGTATGTACTTGTCCTCTAGATGTATTTATCAGACAGGAATGTTCTTGCATATCATTTATTTAAGTCGTGTGTTTACTTACATTGAGGGCAAAAGCCTTGTAATTGTATTTTGGTATTGCCTTATTCTATTATGAAAACCCTCATGCAGATGGAGTACACATTGCTCTTGGTGACTTGTGCTCTACATACTTTCTACATTTTAAAAATATGGTGGATTGATGATTTGCTGGTCTTCTCATGATTATCCTCTAACAGCACCAAAGTGTCATTAGTAGACTCATTTCAACTACACTGTTAATATGTTATAGCTTATAGATTATAATGTAAGCAGTTAATAAGGATACATTTTCAGTCAAGAAGGAGCATTTTACCCATTAACCTGACATCTGTCATGTATTTGTTACTGGCCCCATGAGTGGACCACAGCAAATCCTTAAGTGTATGCAAACTTTGCCTCCACCAGAGGATGAGCTACGTTAAGCGGAACTGAACTCTGCCAGCCTTCAATGGCGCTGCACATCCGAGACTTTGGCTCTGAAGTTGAGCAGCAATGAAATCACATAGCTTTCAGTCCGCCCTCCAAGTTACATCTCTTTATTTACATTCAATAAAGTCATCATAACCCTGCATGTATATTTCACCATTTCAGTTCCAGTGTTTTTCCCCCTTTTGATTTAACACTATAAGCGGCCATCAGAATTACACTTCCTATTCTATATTCACATTCTCAGGTGTCTCCTCAATAACTCCTCACTTCACAGTAGACAGGAATACATACACCCACATACATACTGTAAGTAATCCCTAGCCACTAGGGTAATAGAACACATTTTTACAAATACTGTACCTAAAGCACACAAATGTTTAGCTGTATAACAAAACTCTGGGCTAGAACTTTTGCCCTGTATTAGATTATATGCAGTGACACAAGTAGCATCTTCATTGTAAAATTCTCTTTTTTTTCCAAAAAACATTCTTAAAGGTTTGAAACAGTATTAATCATTAACCAATCCCTCAGTGTTACTCAATCAGATTTCGTATACTTTCGTAAACTAACCATTTCATATTAATGAAATGTCTAAAATGATGCAGCAATAATTGCTCATTTCAAAAATCTCAGTTATTCTATAACTTGTTTACACTTAATACAGTTTACATAATATCTGTTTAAGAAAAGTATCAATTGATTAGGAGCAATGCAAGTATTTGCAAGTGTTATTCACATAACAGTCGTCTGTGTGAAACAAAATGGCAGTCTTTGTAATTGAATAGCTTTCTGCCTGCATTTAGCAATACTCATCATCATACGCAGGGGTGAGCAAAGTCATTCCTGGAGGGCCGCAGTGGCTGCGGGTTTTTGTTCCAACCCAGTTGCTTAATTAGAAAATGATCGTTGCCAATAATTACATTTCATGGTTTGTTAGTGCTTTAACTCTGCTATGTCAAGTCATTCTCATATCCTAGATTTTTTTTTTCCATTCTAAGAATATTATCCAAATACTTTGAAGTGTAAAACGGATGGGTAATTCTCAGTCCTTCACTTTTTTCTCTTCTCTTTCCTTCCAAGTGTTTAATTAAACCAAATAGTGCACGATAAATACACACAGGTGTAAAGGGGAACAAGCAAAATGGATAACTGCTGGTTTCTTTTGTCATTTGCATCTTATTGTTAATAAGGAGCAATTAAAAACTGAGAATGCAGCTGTTTAAGACTTAAATAAGCAATAAGTGTTCAAAATCTTAATGAGGGAGACAACTAAAATGAAGCAGAAGTGTTTCTACAGCAATAAGTGCTTCTTAGTAAGCAATTGGGTTAGAACAAAAACCTGCAGCCACTGCGGCCCTCCAGGAATGACTTTGCCCACCCCTGTACTACAGTATGTTTCTGAAATTCACATTGGAGTATAACATAACTAACAGCTAAAAGTTAAAATCTTCTACTTTATTGCATACTAACCTGTGGAATACATGTACAGTTGAGCAGCAATGAAATCACACAGCTTTCACTCCACCGTCCAAGTTGCAGTGGAAGTCCACCTCCATGATGCAACTCCGACAGAACTGCTTCAGTGTGAAACTTCCTACTGATCACTGCTCCATTCCACAGTCTGTTTTCAAAGTCCACTCCACAAACAGGAATCGATTGTTTCTCATATGATCACAGAAATAAGTTATTAGAAACAAAGATATTTTGTCCACATATTTTGTCAGTTTTTGAGTGTGCCGCATATTAATTATATTGAAAGTATCCTTAGACATTTAAGGGCAAAGTTTAGTAATTAGAGGATCCTCACGAAAGCAGTGAATGACAATTCTAGTTTACATTTGTTGCACAGAAGAGGAATTTGTGGGTTAAACCTAATATGCAGCCCATGCCACAATTAACAATGAATGTCTCAGAGCCAATTGCAACATGTAATTAACAAAGGATGTAACCAAATGTAGTCATCCGCATTGTTCGTAACTCTTTCTCTTGTTATTTAATGAATATCACCCGCACTCATAAAAAAAGGAGAAACTCAACTTATTAGACCAACACTTACTGGTTACAATTAAATGAGCCAGTCTCTATTGCTTGTCTCCCTACTATAGCTGCACCTGACGTTTGCCAGCATTGTGGCAGCACAAAACTTCCTCAAGTTGAGCCCAACCAGGCAACATGTGGTGTTATGAGTTTGAAAATCCTCTAGACATGTCTATACCTTTTGGGTATTTATTTGTTTTTGCACACGTGGGAATATTTTCTTGCTTTTACTGTGATTTTTATATCAGCACCATCCATGTTTCTTTTATTGACAGGTGCAGCAATGTATTTTATATGGTTGTGGCCAATGGCCTTTCTGTTAATGGTTTGTGGTGGGTATCCATTTTCTTCTTAAAGATGGCTGCATGCATTTACAAATATCCACGTACCAATCCAAAGACTCTTTCAAATAAAGTCTGGTAGTATTTATTTGGGGATAAGAATCCCAAGTCAGTAAGTATTGCTTTTGGTTTTGACCATTTTTTCCTTCAAATACAATTTTGGTTTTAAATGTTGACCCTTACATCTAAGATCTAGTCCTATGTGGTTTCTCATCTTCAGCTATCACTCCCACAATGATTTTGCTCATCCCTTTATTTGGTTAATTTTAATATCATTTAATATTTATGTCACATTCTTTCTTTGGATAAATTTTCAATATTCTTTCTGATTTTCTATATTCTTATTATTTCTATGTCATTGTCATCAATTTGTTTGCCATTTTTCTGTGGTTTCCACTGTTTTATGAGTAAGTTGCATGAGCTCCACCAACTTCTTTGTAGTTCTGATTCCCTTGCACGTGACTTGTGATTTATGATGTCACCGCACACCCTCTATAAAAGATGCTGACTTATTCAATAGTTTGTCTAATATTCAGATCAAGAATCTAAATAAACAAAACAGTAGTTCTAATTATGGAATAGTTAGTATTATGAATTTTGACTTGGCTTTGCTTTGGTATTCAGTTTTTTTGTCTTTAACTTGCTCAGACACCTTCTTGACTATCTACTATTCTCTTTTTCATTCATATGATTTCCCAGCTGGTAAAGAAAATGGCAAAGTTTTCACAATAATGTACAGTAGGTGACCAGGAGATGACAAGTCAAAAATTGACACCAGAAAGTTGTAACCACGAATTTGTCCTAACTTTAATTGATCCTAACCACTAAACCGAAAATCAAACTTGATTCCATAAAAAGAATCTAAAGCACTAATAATAAATAATAACAACCACCACACAGAAAATTCTTCATGTTTATCTTCAAACATGGATGACCAGGAAGTGCACAGTGCTTTTATACCATTACAGCAATACATCAGCACTGTGCACGTCCGAGTGTTGGAGCATAGCAATGCAATAACAAATGATGCTTAAAATGATGACGCCAAGAAAAAACCAAATGACATAAAAAAAAGAAAATAATGTCTAATCTAATGCCAAAATTGGATTCTACAACCACAGAAAAACAATATTCTGATAAAAATGTAACTAACAGAGGTTAAAGAGAAAATAATTTAACACCTCCTCAGACTATAACGCTCTGCTTACCCTTTACCAGTTTTCTTCAAGGATAAGTGTACTCAAGTGGTTCGTTACCGGGTTTGTCTACTGTCACACCTTAAGATTAACACGCACATACATAGTGCGGAACACAGACTGATGGACATCGTTGTTCACCCAACACACGTTTATTTACAATTGTTTTTAGTGCACGTCCCAGTACCTCCAGCACCAATCCCCCAAAGTCCAGGCCTCACAGTCTTTAGTGCCTTTCCTGGTCACCTCTACTCCTCTCTCCGAGCTCCGTCCACTTCCACCTGACTCTTGCTGATGACGCAAGGGAGGTGGCCCCTTAAATACCAACCCGGATGGGCTCCAGCTGCTTCCCCGGCAATCCCCAGCGGACATGCCCCCGTGTGGCAGAAGTGCCGGCTGCACACCCGTAAGCCCTCCGGGTGTTCCCAGTACTTTTCCCCCCAGCACTTCCGGGTGTGGCGGAAGTGCCGAGGTCCAGGGTTCTTCAGGCACCGGGGAGCCACCTGCCGCTGGCCACGGGCCCCTACAAGGTTGGGCTTCCATGCCCTCTACCCATGGCCCCCAACACAACCAGGGCGGTCGCCCACTCGTGGTCTGGAAGAGGCACAAGCCCTCCTCCGGTCCTCCTGGGCATCCTGGCTGGGCTCCACCCCCAGCCGCATGCCACAATAGATATTCGCATACACACAGACCGTAACCACAAAAGTACTGTATGACAGATGCATACATGTGCATGCTGTTCTCTAGCACTTTAACCCACACAGGTACCGTATGAATAACACATACACAGTCCACTTTCCTTAGTACTCCAAGAGACTTACTTATCATAGGCTTGAACAACGTGCAATGTCTTACATATATCTCAGACCTAAATATTACCTTTGGTCTCCAAGAATATATTCAAACATACGAAGACTCAATATCCCTGGCTATAGGCCATTTATCAACCAGTGAATGCTTTACTTTAAAGCACTGTTCATTACTGGACAGAGCTCTACATCCTCAGCTCGATAAACCTTGCAGTTTGGATCATATGGCACTACCTCATTGTCCAGGTGCTCTAAAAATGTACCATATTACTAAAATTGCTCTAGATATGAAGACAAAGTACAAAAAGTTAAAAGCTGTGGTATTTATTTAAGAACAATAATACGAGTAGAGAAAAGCATAAAAGAAAATGTGAGTAGCAAAGTCTGGATATATATATATATATATATAATATTTAGACAAAAACTTACAAAAAGTTAAAGATGTCAAAGATGAATGTCCTTGGTGGCTTGAGATCTAGAAATTGATATTCAAGGAATGCTTCAGCCGACGACCAGATTAAAATGGTCGCATGTTGCTGGAGCCACCTCCTGACATCATTCTGTCTTCTCCTCTTGTTGCCTCTCTTCTGACTTCACTGCTAGTCCTTTTCTGATGTCGTGTTCTGAAAAGGCATATTACTTATACAATTCCATGGGAGTTTCACAATATATGATTGTTACATACAACTGACTGAATTTGCTCAAACTCTTTAATCTCTGTTTGAATATGTCAGTTTCCCAAACAATAACGTTTTTGATCTTTTAAGAATCTCCCGTCTCAAGCTGTAAACTAGTTTAACAATTTCTAGTCCCACAGCATCTCCTTCTATTCGTAAGTTGTAAGGTAATCAGATACAGCTTGAAGCATCGGCAGGTGTCACTGTGCTTAGATTACTAGTACAATTCAGGAAAACAGGATGTTTTGATGTTAAAACTACTCATACAAGTGTCCTGTATTTAAATTAATCTTGTTTGCCTTGAGCAAAATACAATGGAAATATAGACACAAAATTGCAGATTTTGCCCACCATACCAGACACCAACATTTCTTATTGAAAATCCTACAACAGTCCACATGGGCAATCCCTTTTGTAATGGAGTTCATAGCAGTAATTGCCAAGAGATTGTAGGTGCTTGTCATATCAGCAACCGTAGGACTTTTTGGAGATCACCAGTAGTAACGGAAGTTGTCAAGCTGACAAAATGTCAGCTATTGTCATGCAACATGAGCATGGTTTTCAGAAGTGACAGGTCAAAAAGATTTCAGCTGCTGCAGTGACTGAAACAAAAGTTCACATATGGGTGGAATTTGGTGAGGTTATGGGGAATGTTTTTTGAATGGTCTCAAAGAGGTCTATGACTCGGAAGGGGCAAGCGGGAAATTGTCCAGAATTTTATCCTCAACTGAGGTTATAACCAAACAGTAAAATGAGCACTTTGAGGAGCCCCTTAAACCGAGTTAATATACCGTCTTTGAAGGAAGCAGTGAGAGAAGCATTAGTTGGAGTCCATCCTTGTGGTCGATGTTGCTGATAAGAGCCAACATTTATCTGCTGAAAGAAGGGGAAAGTGCTTAGAGACTGGCAGATTAGCACATTCCCATTTTGCTGGGGTCCTGAAACAGACATTCCATCCATCGCTTAATATGAGATTCAAGAGGAGTTAAGATTTTTTTCCTGGCAGAGGAACAGTAGACCAACTCATTACAATTGTATAGATATTTGATAGGTTATTGAAGTTTGTCAGACATGTTTACATTTCCTTGGTGGACTTGAAAAAAATGTGAACGCTATGGTGTTTTGTCGAACCTGGTAAAGAAAGTAAAGGAAGAGCCTTGTTTTTTTTAAATGAAAATAAAATAGAAATATTTAGGGTATTAAGTGCTCCCTGACATGGGAAAAACTGATTTTAAATTAATTTAGCATGAAGTAGCAACATAGGAAATTGTGAAAAAACCAGAAGGGGTCTAAATTCTTACTGAATGTCTCTTAACACATATGTTTGTGTGCATGTGTGTGTAATCTGTTACAGATGTATTTTCTTAACCCGCCTTACTCATTACATAAAAGGGGATACAGGACAGGATCCAACACAGATACAAAATCAATAGAAATCATTGTAACATGTAATAAACTACAAAAAAATGTATGATTGACCAAGGCAAATGAGGTATAATTCCAAATATAATGTAATTTTTGGATTATCAAGATACTGTAATATACATGACTTTGGACATGTAAAGAATGTCTCCTAAGGTACTGCCATCACACAATAATAAACCACTGACTGCACTTCCACAGTCTGGAGATATGACATTTACACAAATTCCTCATCAGGCTTTCTCATTTCTTTTCCAGAAAGCCTGCAAGCAGATTAATTCACACCATTGTAAGAAAAATACACCAAAACAATTAATAACATTTCACTTAAGTGGATGTAGCTGACCAAAGTAGCAAAGAGTAAAATGGATGCATTATGATTTAATTCATAGGACTGACCAAGTGGAGTAACAAGTAAGCAAACACTCATGTGGGAGGAAAATCACAAGCATTTGCAGTATAGTGAAGTGTGGTTGTAACTGTCAAGAAAGAAACCTGCAGTAACAAGAAGTATATATCAATATGTGGAGAACAATAACACAAATGATGATATGCTATGAAATAACAACCAAAAATCAAAAGAACTTACATGGACTTTACAATGAAGAACAGTATGCCCCCTCAACACAAAGCAGACCCATAAGCACAAAGCAACAGTGACCAGCAGAAAGAGTGACATTTCCTACCATGTGTGTTGAAATTAACGACACATTCATAAAATAATGCAATACTCAAAACAAAATGCATACTCATAGTGACTATAAAACAACAGGCAAAAAAGGAAAGTGATTGAGTAACAGAATGTACTTCAAATGAAGAAGAGAGAGACGAGACAACAAGGCAGGAGGAATACACTCTCAGCAAAGCAACGCCAGAGAAGAAGAGCAGAATGACACACAACATACGGGTTATGCATTTTTTACTGGACTGTTTGGTTTTTGTATTTGTACCATATTGAAATCTTGATTGATTGATTTGTTTAAACAAACAAATTAGGGCTTTACAGGTATACAGAGATGGGGCCTGTGATGGTCTGGTGACCTGATCAGAGCTATTTCTTCCATTGTGTCGCCACTAGCCTCCTGTGACCCAGAATCATATTATAGAGGTTGGACAATGTGATATTTTGTAATTTTGCTGTTTATGTATTAAAATGCTGTATGTTTTAATAACTAAGTGTTATCTAAAGGTAATGCAAGTTTCCCTCTTTTTCCAACTCAATGCTCTCTCGAAAACCCATTAACCTTGATCTACACTTAAATATTTTAGTAACTGGACAAAATGCAAACAGAATTCAAAAGTATTTCTATACATCACATAATAACAGTGGAGTAACTCAAAGAAATTTGCAATATATGCCAAAGATTATATGGATCAGAGTAAACTTGCCCACTGAGACATCATGCCCTGCTGAAATTGCTAGTGGCCAAGGAGCTAGCTTAAAATATTTTGGATTCAAGGAATTCATTTTTGTTTGTTTTGACATCAGATTTAATAACCAGTTACTTTGCATCAAGGAATATACATGAAAAATTAAAATCAAAAGTAGAAAAAAAACAACAATAGTTAACAGACAGGGACTCATGTGAATATATCCTCTGATAGAGATTCCATGATTTTCTCTGCTGGGTCTGATTTGTCTGTTCATGTCTGTCTGCTGTCACTGTATGTTAATCTGTCTTTGTTTAGTCTATGTGCGCATTTATTAACTACTGGGGTGGGTTATAAATGTCTTAGCCCTTGGCAAGAACCAGGGAAAGAACCTAGATGATGTAAAAGAAATGTATTTTTTTTCCTTCAAGACAGAAGCATTCATGGTGCAAAGTAAGCAAGTTTACCTCAAACATTAAGTGTCAAACGGTCAAAAGTTAAAGTAGATTTCATTATTTTGTGTGGGTAAAGCTGTAAGCAACTGAGGAAAACTAAAATTATATTGTCACAAATCCTCACTTCCTCTTACTTGAGACATTTGGTTAGTTATAATAAACTTGTGCACCTACATGTTCCTCTTTTTCCTGCTGTCCCTCTTCATGTGGCAATTTGTACACAGCTACTGGTAACAAAAATATCTAAAGATAAAGAAACCTATGAATCGAGTGTGTTAAAAAGCATTTAATATTAAGACGTTTATTTAAAATCTTTCAGCTTAATTGATTATATTGTCAATAACTTCCACTAAAGCCAATGTCACATTACGTGAGTTTTTGTTGTGAGGTATTAGATAAGAGAATCGAAATAAACACAACAGGGAGCTTTATCCTATTGTATGGATGTTACACTTACAGATGGTGTCATCTGAACGTGGGTGGAGGTGGTACATCAGCAACTTATCACCTACGAGCTTTCTCCCAAACCTAAAGGGTGTGTAGCTTGTCCCTCCCAAGGCTGGGGCACAGCAAGACGGGTAGCATAAAAAACTCTTCTTTAACCATGCGCTAACTTTTTTCATCATACAAGTGCTTCAGTGATCTTTCTAAAAGGTAGGCGATTTTGCTTTCTCTTCTACAATGGAAAACAAAGGAAAAATACTTTTGTGGTTGTTGTTAAGTGTAGATTGCCGAAATATGTGTTGTTAACAATCGTGCCTCTTCAAACTGTTGAGATGATTGTCTTTTATAACTCCATTTTGAAATCAGATAGTTCCAGCGATTTGCATGACTACGAGCATTCTCTAAAACAACTTTCACCCGGAGGTAGATTTTCTGATTTTTAAGTGAAAAACTGCACCAAGTTGTAATGTTCAGAGTTTATAAATGAAGTATTTTTTATTATTTCAGAAAGTTGTAGTTTCTGGCCCATTGGCTGTTCAAAAAGTGAGTCAATTCTAATGCTTTTAAAGCGAACATTTTCTTTATAAGTACATACAAACTTATTACTTTATAAGTACATTCAGACTTATTACTTTTTTGTGTTTGTGTGTGTCCTGTGGTGGGTTGGCACCCTGCCTGGGATTGGATTCCTGCCCTGTGTTGGCTGGGATTGGCTCCAGCAGACCCCTGTGTTTGGATTCAGCGGGTTGGAAAATGGATGGATGGACTATACAAGTCAACAAATGAATAATTCCAAATATCATATATACCCATGTCTCTATTTTTTTTTTTTGTCAGTGAGGCTTTGACGTCATGGACCATAAGTTGCATACTAATTCATCGTGAGCAGGAACACTCAATAAAACTGAATAAAAAAATTCAAATGACAATGAGATACCAGGAAGGCATGATACACCAGCGTTTGTGTGTTAGGTTTTATCCCTCCAGATCAGAGAATTTCCAGTTCCATTGTCTCAAAACACCACTCACATCTACAGTTATTCCCAGTTTCAAATAAAAAGCGAACAGCCTCAGATCTGGGGATGGGAGGGGGTTGTATTGTGATTGTGACTGAGAGAATAAAAGTGAAAAAAAAGCTAACTTTTACAAGCACTATAAATTTACAACGGCTGTTACAGATGCAACTCAAATGTATGTTTTTATTGTATGATATTAACAATAAGTGCAGCTCACTACTCAAAACGGTAAACTTCCAAGGCGGCCAGAATCAAACTGGTGGCCACCTGACTATAGGACAACAGGTCTTATCACTGCACTACGGAAGCTGTTGTATCATACTTATACCTTTTGTGAAAGTGTTTATTTGATATTTGGACTTCAGGCTTCACACATTATATGCTTCATGTCTACATTTTGTCGATTATTACTAAAGCATGAAAAACATTTCTGTTTTAATGATGTGTTTAAATAGATTACTATAGACATGGAACACACATGGTGTTCGCGTCAATACCTCAACTCAATACAAGTTAGAACCATGCAATGGGACTCTGCCTCTCTAGTTAAAATATCACATGGTTTTTGGAACGTTGGTTTGGTGGGGCGTACTTTCCAGGACTAACATCGTCGACTGATTTAAACCCTTCGACAGCTCCGCAACCGTAAGTAATTTAGAACGTATTGCCATTTGGTTGGTACGTCGAAATCTATCTTTGGGCAGTTCAGTTTTGGCATCCATCCTTCTAACATCTATTGGCAAACTGAGTAATAACAGCTGGGTATTAACAACGGCCATTGTTTAAATTTTAGCCAATCTCAGATCTAAAATGACCACGCCAACATAATTATTACTCCAACTCTGATTAGAGTTGTAAAATACGGTTTCGTTTTGAAAATTTGCTTGCCGGAAAAAATCAAATGAGGTGCGCCGAAGAGCTGAGTTCATGTCTCGCAGCCACGTTTAAACAGGAAGCTCTTCATTACATTGGCCGAAAAGGTCTGTTTTAAGCACAAATCAGTGCCATGATAACAAAATCATTTCAAGGACTTAAAAAAAACAAATACAGTGGAACCTCGGTTCACGACCACAATTTCCTCCATAGGATTGTATGTAAATACAATTAATCCGTTCCAGACCGTACGAACTGTATGTAAATATATATATTTTTTTTAGTTTTTAAACACAAATATAGTTAATTATACCATAGAATGCACAGCGTAACAGTAAACTAAATGTAAAAACATTGAATAACACTGAGAAAACCTTGAACAACAGAGAAAACTAACATTGCAATAGTTTGCGCTATAGTGCTAGGAACTGCTCGCTAAAAACACTTTTTTTAATGAGTTTTAAGCACAGGGAAAAAAATGAACATTTGAAAAATCCGTAATTTAATAAACCACCAAGAAAAGTAACATTGCAACAATGCACGCTACGAACCGATCGCTGTAAACAGAACTGAAAACAAAAACAAGCCTTTTCTACCTTATGCGTCCAGCCCTCCCTCTCTCGCTCGCTTGCTCGCTCTCTCTCTCTCTTTTCGTGTGTGCGTGTGTCTCTTTCGCGAGCCTGGAGCGCCTGTTTGTGTTTCTGTCTGTTTGCCTGTGTGTGTGTGTGTGCCTCTGTCCATTACCGCCGCCAGGATTTAATTCAGGGGGGTGCACATGGGCGCCGGCAGGGGGGTGCAAGTAGGTGCACGTGCAATTCCTGCAACAACCTGCAGTATTGAAAGATCTTTTAGCACATTACGGCGCGTCAAAACTTGGAACCGATCTACAATGAGTGACGATAGATTAAGTGGATTATGTATGCTTAGTGTACACAAAAAAAGAATAAATAATTGTCCAAAATTTATCGACAAAGTTGTAGACAAGTTTGGACAACAAAAAAGAAGGCTTGAAATGCTCTTTTAGAAACAAAGTGAATGATTGTTTATGTATAGTTGTAAAATGTAAACGTCTAATTGTAATTTAAAAATTTAAAATAAAAACTATTTTTTCGCGTTTTTCTTATTATTGAAAGATTTATTTTTTTTCTCCATTTCCTTTTTTTTCAAAAGCTAGGGGGGTGCACGTGCACCTACTTGCACCCCCCTGCCGGCGCCCATGCCTCTGTCTCGATCGCCTGTGTGTGTGTGTGCCTCTGTCTAGCGTGCCTGTGTGTGTGTGTGCCTCTGTCTCGCGGGCCTCTGTGTGTGTGTGTCTCTCGCGTGCCTGTGTGTGTGTCACGCTCTTTCTCTCTTGCTCGCTCGCTTGCTCCACAGAAAATGCACATGGAGAATCTGAACATGTACAAACCGAAAAGGAAACTGGCTTGTTCGTGTACCGAGACGTTCGTGAACCGAGGATCTACTGTAATTCTTTAAAGAAATAGTATGAATTTCACAAACATAGAATTGTAGCCCAATTCGATCAGGCTCCCAGTCACTAGTGAAAAGATAAAAGAAGCTGTTCTGGCTCAAAGTTCCATATTCTGTCAGCATGTCGCTCAGAATAAGCAGAAATCTATAGCCTCTCAAGGACTTATTCCGTTGCTCTTGACATCGTCGTAAATATCTTATAAATGTGTCTTCTGACAATTTAATTAAAGCTTTGTCCGAAATAGCCTGTAATACTTAAAAAGGCAATATACCTCTTTCACCCGAGCAGTTTAAACAACTGAAGAAGCATAAAACATCTGTCAGAAAAATAAGTGACAGAAAACTAACATTGAAAAAGAAGAAAGCTATTTTGAACCTAAAGCTTTTTTGCTTTTTGGGAGCTCTTTTAAGTACCCTTCATATCCAGTTTATTAGCTTCTAGAGCATAAACATGGAATACGCTCAGAAACTGCATTTGGTACTGCAGCATCTAATGTCTGTTTTTCAGCAAAAGAGCACTAATCCGAACGATCTCTTGAGCACCACTGAAACTGATCTGAACAAGGAAATGAGAAACATCCTGCAATGCTGTGTTTCGGGGCGGGAAGGTGAAGCTTTACACTTCTATCTTGCAGAGATATATAACGTTAGTTAAAAAGGCTGATAAAGAAACTAACAGTCTGACACTCATGTTACAAAAAGAAAATTTCCCCTTGGGATTAATAAAGTATCTATCTATCTATCTATCTATCTATCTATCTATCTATCTATCTATCTATCTATCTATCTATCTATCTATCTATCTATCTATCTATCTAAAATGCAGAGGGGAAGTTAGAACAGTTAGCGTGTCTGAGGACCGGGTTTGGCAAGAGGTTTTGAGAAGTGCATCTCTAAAAGAAAAATGTTGAATTTGTTTTGCATAAAATGTCTGTCAGTCTCAATCTCACATTTTGGAATAACAGTGGAGAGCTGCTGTTAGAAGGCAAACCTTTGGTCAACACCAACATGGTGGATTTCATACGTAATCTGAAACATCTCAAACAATACCTGAGCACAGGAGACCGCGTGGTTGGAAGGAATTTGTAAACGCCACGGCTGGTTTGAACATTCCATTTTCTGTTGTGCCTAATGATGAACCGAGAGAACTCCTTGAAAGTTTTAAGCCACCCACTAACCAGCTCCCTTCTCATCATCATGAAGACAGTCCCTACAGTCGGAAACCCAAGAAAAAAGACTGAAATGGATTGTTAATTAATTTGTAAAAGTTGTGTTATCATCTTTTAACCATCTATTGAAATATTTATAGGTCTCTGATCTTTGCATGAAAGGGTACAAATAAAAACAACGTCCCAGTGAAGGAAGCCAGGAATGAACAAATTTAGATACCATAGCATTGTTATTGTTTACATCATCAGAATACTTTTTTATTACAGAGGTGTACTGAAATCCTTTTCCTCGCTGATGCAGAAAGAAAATGCAGTGTTGGCCGCATGAGTCCGAGAACCAACTTTGAAGCTGCCTGTTATTGTAAATGATTTGCCTACAGTTTTTGTTTAAGAAATGGTAAATGTCATTTGGGAAGTAAATAAAGTCCAGAGGATTTCCATAAGAATCAAAAAACTCTCCATTTCAGTCTTCAGTGAGGTAAATCCCCAGCCAGTGTGTCCCAGGTTGGGTTTCACAGTGAGTATTCACTATGAACATGGCCAGCACTCTATTTTTTTCTGGTAGTTGATCACATGCCAGCACCTCACGGAAATATCTTTCGGTGTAGGGATCTTGGGACAGCAGTTCTGTTAATTGTTTTGTATTCATGATGTTTATTAGTAGTCATACAGTACATGACATCTCAATTGATTTCGATGATATTGTCAAAGATGGCGTATACTATTAGATTGATGGTCCGAGGGAGGGGTACATGGAAGCATAATCCAGAACTAATGTTTCCAGTTTTAACTAAGGAAAAATGATCAAAGCATTCTTGATTGGGGACTAGATCAAAAGCAAAAAGAGTATATCCTCTGAACGAGTGATAGACAGAGTTTGATCCTTCAAATGCTTTCCAATGGCTAACACCATGTTATAGTATTCTCTGGCACTGTTGCCACTTACAAAGTCTGGTTGAAAAGGTTTGGCAGGAATCTCTTTACCATCCAAGTACAGAGCCAGGAACTCTACATCGATATGTTTGAAATTGAACAGATTCCTTGTATAAGAACCTGAAAAAGCCTCATTATCCACCATGCCAATCACCACATACTTTGGTAGTTGTCCCAGAAACAGGTTTTCTTGATTGCATACATGGATACCGCTGGCATACTGAATACTTTCATATTCACCCTTTCCACAGGATTAGCATTTTACTTTTTTTACAAACAAGGAGGCTGCCGTTATGTTCACTTTGTAACATTCGGCATCACCAGACATTAAACAGAATTAATCTTTGTTCCGAACCATTTTAATCTTCACGTCCAGGTCATTCAATATTAATTTTTACTGAAAAAAGAGATCAGAATGAATGTGCCCCAGAAGTTCAACAGTACCAGCAGTATAGGCACTTCTTTTATTAAAAACAGTATTTTCTCCATCAGGATCTGTCTCTTCCAATTTGTTAAGTGTATTTTTGTAAAAAAAGTCCTGTAGCAAACTGAGAATGAAGAGTCTCCTGGCTATAATTTAGCAAGCCTTCTAAGACAGCTCTGTAAGGATAACAATTTGAACTCTGCGATATTTTTAAACTGGGACAAATGTAAATTTTGATGTGGAAGTTTGTCATTCCTGCACGTGGCCACACCATACTGTTTTCTACTTGCCTTTTGAAAATTCATTTTGGTTGCTCCTTTCAGTCTCTACCCTAGTAGTGGCAGAACAGCTTGCTCATCATTGGTCTTCTACATTCTACTGTTCTGTGTATTTAACCGTTATTTGGACAATGATTGCTTTTGTCCCTGGTTTATCTGTTACCTAGCAGGAGTACTCTGACATGCCTGGATTCAAATTAGGTGCAGGTGCAATCACAGTAACACAGTAATGAAATTTATAGAGTTGGACTGTGAGACATAGCTATCAAACTCCAAAAAGACTTGAAAACCAAGAAGTCGATACTACTATTGAATGCTAACGAGAAACAAAGGCAAAAGGCAATAGCAAAAAAATTCTCGACCCGAAAAAGCTAAACAGAATCTTGCAAAGGATTTTTATGTTATCCATAATATCAGATGAACAGAGATCCATTGCACCAATATTTAAATCGCCACATCAATGAAAACAGAATGTGCAAACGGACACACATTAAGCTTTATGAATAAAATGTTTGTTCTGCTTCCCCAACATGTTCCTGTACGTTTATATTCCCACAAATTTCTGTGTCAGCTTTCTTCTACTACTTCTTTCTTATTATCACATCCGATAATGTAAAAAGTCACCTTCATTGACATAAACAAAAGACAGACAATTATTTTGGCTAACTCAGTGTGTGACTCTAACAGTTTACTAATATGCTGGTAAACTAAGTAAGTTGCCTTAGATAAGGGGGGCATGCAAATAACAAGATAAGAGAAGGAGACTTTTATTGCCTTTGCACCACTAAAGGACAGCAAACAACAAGATTACAATGGCATTCCCTGAGCTTTTCTTAAAACAACATACATTATAACTAAATAAATTTTAAATGTTAAAAAGAAAAATGTATAAAAGAATAAAAACAAGGTGCAAAAACTCTACATGCTCAGTTGATTCAACACATCAGATCTCAATGGGGAAAGAAAATCATGCTGGATATCTATACTGATACAGACTGGGTACTGTGTTAGGAACGAAAGGATGCTACATTGTTTGATGGAAATGAAAATTATCAACCTGCAGAGAGCTGAATTCAAAGACACCCTGAAAATCAGAGTGAAAAAATGATGCAGCAGGCTGGTCCATTTTGATGAAACTTCATTGCAGCAAATACAAATCATATTCAGTAGTTTACATGGCCACCACGTGCTTGTATGCATGCCTGACAACATGCTCCTAATGAGACAATGGATGGTGTCCTGGGGGATCTCTTCCCAGATCTGGACCAGGGCATCACTGAGCTCCTGGACAGTCTGAGGTGCAACCTGGTGGCGTCGGATGGACCGAAGCATAATGTCCCAAAGGTGATCTATTGGGTTTAGGTCAGGTGAGCGTAGGGGCCAGTCAATGGTATCAATTCCTTCATCCTCCAGGAACTGCCTAAATACTCTTGCCACATGAGGCCGGGCATTGTCGTGCACCAGGAGGAACCCAGGACCCACTGCACCAGCATAGGGTCTGACAATGGGTCCAAGGATTTCATCCCGCTAACTAATGACAGTCAAGGTACCGTTGTCTAGCCTGTAGAGGTCTGTGCATCCCTCCATGGATATGCCATCACTGACACACCACCAAACTGGTCATGCTGAACGATGTTACAGGCAGCATAACTTTCTCCACTGCCTCTCTAGACCCTTTCACATCTGTCATATGTGCTCAGGGTTAACCTGCTCTCATTTGTGTAAAGCACAGAGAGCCAGTGGTGGACCTGCCAATTCTGGTATTCTATGGCAAATGCCAATCAAGCTCCACGGTGCCGGGCGGTGAGCACAGGGCCCACTAGAGGACATCGGGCCCTCAGGCCACCCTCATGAAGTCTGTTTCTGTATTTTTTTTTGATCAGTATATATTGTGCCTGAGAGAGGTTGAATAGTTGATTAGAGATTCAGTAGTTTAACATGTCTGTTTAACTAACAGACTGATTGACCAGATGACTACATCAGAGGCCTATCTTACAGACAATGCACTTCAAAACAGCCTTACAGGACTTTTTCTAGTGATGGTTATCTTATCTCTACATTTTATTAGTTCATTGCTCTCTTCTTTCAGGGTCAGTCAATATCCAACCCGCTATAACCTAACACAGGGTCACAGGGGTCTGCTGGAGCCAATACCAGCCAACACAGGGTGCAAGGCAGGAACAAATCTCCGGGCAGGGTGCCAGCCCACTCCAGTTCTTTCAGGGTTAATTCATCTAAGGTTTATTAGATTTCCTAACATTTGAACAAAAAGGTTGTTAAGATGAAAGAAAAAAATCACTTTATTGTCCCAATATAAGCTTCTGTTCTTCCAATGGTGTGCAGTAACTGTTTTAGTAAAAAAATAACATTACTCCACTCTTCTAATCTTCTTCTAAACACTGAGCCCAATAAATCACCCCTTAGCATTAGCTGGCATGTTTTGTATTATCTGAAGTCCCCTTAAATAAAAATGGCAAGTCATTTTGATTATTGTAACAATTCCAGACCTTAGGCTCGGACTATTTTACTGAAATGAACATTTGGAGGAAATGAAGAGCCCAAATTAGCCTTATTGTGACAGAAAAATAAAAAATAAATAGGGAAAGTTCGAGAGGAGTCACCAGGCAGGAGTCATTACATTCCACATTTCAAATCAGTGTTTTTTCTAAAAGTGATATCAAACTAAAGATTAAAGTATTTTTTAAATAATATTGTAAATGACAATCAGAAGTTTATCTTTTGGTTTTACACAAAGTTTAGACATGAGGGAGTATACACTGCCATCTTTTATAGTGGCAGCATGCCAACACTTGAAACAATACCACCATGTTTATGTGGTAGCAACAGATGTTGGTACTATCAACAACATGGCACCCCTTTTGAAAATAATACAGAAAATAGCAATACTAATTAGAAAAAATATTCAAAAGAATAGCAGTGTAGTGACTGTACTGTTCTACTACAATGCAAAAGGGCAAACTCAAAAAAAAATTACAACCGGGACCAGGAGATGGAAAAACATCACAAGCAAAAAGTTGATTAAACGTGTTATGCATGTGTGTCAGAGGACCACCTCACAGGCTCAGTCGAGGTATGTAGTAACCCACTAAGATGAGAGCGGGTGCTGCCTCTAACCTTATTATCTTCTTCTTTCCCCCCAGTGCCAAGAAGCAGCCGGGTGAAGGCATTTGACCCCACCTCTTCCATCCGGAAGGTTGCCAGTTCAAATCCCTGTTACTGCCGAAAGAGATCCTACTCTGCTGGGCCCTTGAGCAAGGCCCCTAACCTGCACTTGCTCCATGGTTGGTGCACAATGGCTGACCCTGTGCTTTGACCCCAAGAGGCATGCAAAAAAAGACAAATTCCTAATACAAGAAATTGTATAAGGTGAAATAAAGAACAAAAAAACACTTCTCTTGTTTATTGAATTTCCGCATATGGGACACATGCCAAAGAGCTCTTTTGTTTAGTTTTTTCATTGTGCTGTCTGGAGACCTGTCATTTCTGCATCCAGCTACAAACCTAAAACCAAAGCCCCTACCGCTAAACCAAAAATCAAAATGATTAATGTATGTAAATCCTAACTCTCTACATCCATTTGTATGAGTCAAAGAGTTTTTTACAATATGCAAAAACGTGGACAACCAGAACTGAATGTCATCTTTTTAAATACTGTCTAACCACTGATGTTCAATGACACGACTTCTTGTTGGCACATAGTAGCAAGGAGAGGCCACTGTTAACAACGATATGTTACTATAAACCTCACAACATAACAATGCCCCACAATCAAAAACTACAAAACAAAATGGCAATGTGATAAATCAGTAAACATCAGAAGTGTATCGAGGTGCTCAAAATTCAGTCAATAATAAAAAATATGAACACAGTCAGAATATACTTATGATCCCCAGATATACATAAAATAAAATTGAGAGGACAAGCCGTCAATTCTTCACAGTTAGAAAACTAATTCTAAAAATAAACAATAAAAATAACCAAATCAAGGCATTGAAAAGTAAATAAAAAATAAACAAAACAATATTTAGCAAGTCCATCATTCAGTGTCTGAGATTTCAAAAAAATCTGAATGACCTATAAATCCCTTTGATTCTAGAATTCTAAAGTAGTCTTGGGCTTGCACAGTCTCAGATAATGTATTAGGGCTATCAAGAGGACCAAAGCCATTTACAGCTTTATACGATGCAGCAAGGCATTTAGGCTAATGCTTCCTGTAAAGTGATATTTTTTCCTCTAATTTCTCAACCACTTTCTCATTCTGAATTTTGACATTTTTCTGGTTTCCATAAGAGCCTGAAGGATTAGCCAAACCCCAAGCATGAAGTCTCCTTGGCTATAAAAATCAACGCGAAACTTCTAAGCAAGGATTAAGCTTGGTTGTTCTTTTGGGATCATTTTAATAAGGATTTGGATATTTTTTTAACATTTTTAAATATTTCTGTTTTTTCATTTTTCCTTTTAGCCTTCACCAGTTTCATCTTTGCCTTCCTCTCTGCTTCAATTCACAATTTTCCTAATGGACTTCCTTGTCCTATTGGAGTTCAGAAGAGACTTTCTTACAATTTGTTATGGTCAGTGTGACTGTCTGGTTTCTTTCTGGTGTGTTGATGGTCTCTGGAATTTTTCTTTCTTTAGTGTTTCATTCTCAAAGAATGCATAAGTAGTTCTACTGATGTGAAAGTGAAAAACAGAGCCAAACAAATAAAGGAACAGACACGTAAAGCCAATTGTTTTTGCATTTAAATTGTGCTAAGGTGTCACACACCTGCATGGGAGGCAGCTGGACGGACAAAAGAATGTAATTCCATACCAATCCAGGGGATGGTGGGGTGCGCTAAACCTTTCTCTTTTATTTCTGCCTGAAATTCTGCCTGATTCCAACAACGTCACTTCTGATTCCAGCCCTGAGGACATTATTTTATTTCTGTGTCTGAATGATGTCACTTCCGGTTCCGGGTCCAATTACATCATTTCCGGTTCCAGACTCATTGACTTCATTTCCCCTGACTGACTTTAAAAACCCGTCATCTTCCCTCTATTAATCAGTTCTGTCTTGGACTCAGTTCTGCTTTATATTTGCCTTTTGCAGCTAGAAATTAAGTATATGGATGGCTGTCCCAAACCTTTTTTCACTGTTCCATTTTCACAAAGGTCAGTCCCGTAGAAAATTTTTTTGAGGTTCCCTTGCTGTCTGAGCACACCACCTCATTTGTTATAAGAGGACAGCAATTATGATGCTTGTGAGAATGAGTTACAGACACTGTCAGGTTTATGGAATCTTCAACTTTGGCTTTTTTCATACATGTGCAGTATTTAGACAGACATCTCACCAGTAAATTCCAGGGAAGCCCCAGATGTGTGCATTCAGATGGTGAAAACGTTACTCTTTACATGATTACGTTGTGGACTGATTTACCATTGCATTTGTAATATTATTTTGAATATGTTAATTACTGTATTTTTTTTTTTTGTAGTGATAGCTAAGAAAAATGTTGAATCTCATTTATTAATAGACAACAGAGATAACATTTGTGATAGAATGGGCGTCTATTGAGACCAGACATGGACAAGAGCAAACCACCTGGAAGAATACCAGACACTGAGGGGGCAGCAGTAACAATTCAAGAAGACTTGGACAAGCTTCAGACCTGGATGGACATTTGGAAAATTCAATTTAACGTAGAAAAATGTAAAGTGCTACACCTGAGCACAATGAACATCAGTTATAAATACAAGATTAAAGACGCTGTCCTACAGGAAGCAACCTCTGAAAAGGATTTAGGGGTTTATGTAGCCACAACATTTTCATCATCTAAGCAATGTTCCGAAGGGATGGGCAAAGGGCAAATAAAATGGTAGGGTATGTCGTAAAAACTATTGAATATAAATCAAGGGATGTTTTGCTTAGACTATATAATGTACTAGGCAGGGGTACTCAGCTCTGGTCCTGGAGGTCCACAGTGGCTGCAACTTCTTAGTCCAACCAGTTACCTGTACGTAATGAGAAGCCAGGCCTAGCAGATAATGAAACTTGATTTTTAATCACATGGCTTGGCAGTGCTCTCAAACCTCTATCACATTGTAGATTTTTCATTTTCTGAGAACATTATCCATATGATTTGTGGTCCCTTTTCTCATTTATTTGTTTTTTTTTTAATTTTATAGGTAATCCATCATGTCATTTGTGCTAGAAGCCATTAGCTGACTGAGGAGGAGCTACGTTCAGTTTACATATGGTGGGGTGCGATACATACATGAAACAACACATTTTTGCTAATGTAAAAAGGCATTTGCATTGTATTAACATAAATATTTCATGATGCATATATACAAGTTTAAATGGAAACACGTCAGCTGGACAGATGGTGGCTTCTTTGTCATTAAAAACTGATGGCTGATTAAGAAAGCAGGCAACAATTAAAACTTTAAAGCAGCTGTTTAAAACTAAAATAAGTAATTAAAGGTTATGAATTGTAACAAAAAAGATGAAAAAATGTAACATTTTAATAGCAATTAAATGGGTTCTCTTAAAAATTTGGTTAAACCAAAAACCTTTAGGCACTGCAGACTTCAGAACCAAAATTGAGTGCCACTGCGCTAGTGAGAACACATCTGAAGTACTGTTTGCATTTCTGGGGCCACATTTATAAAGCTGGTGCACACACAAAAAGAGGATCGAAATTTGCATACAGAAAGCAAACGTCAAGATTTATAAAAGAAAACTTGTGTACATTGAGAAAGAAAAAACATTATTAACTGAAATGATTATAAGTATTTAACTCACAATACCAATGACTGTATTTTGTATTAAGCATGCTGCAGAGAGCTATATGATTTTTACTTCTATATGATTTGTCTTCATTTAGGTAGAAAAAGAATTAAGCTTGTGCACAGAATTATTAGACTAACTTGCATTCCTTTATGAGAAAATGCTGACCTTTTGATACTAACAGAACACCCTGTGATATTATAAATCAGTCATGAATGACACTTATGTATTAAAGCGCTTCTTGACATGTAAATTAAGTAAACTAGTCCGTGGCGCACATCAGGATTGGTCGCTGGATTCACTGCAGACTTCCCAGGCCGTGTGATTATAAACTTTTAAAAGAAAGTTCAGATAAAGGACTGGGGAACGTGTGGGGATTGTGTGTGTCTGGGTGTCTAATTTATATGTGAATATAGTTGTAATATAGTTTAAGTACATGTGAATATATTTGCGCCGTTTATAAATAAGAGATTCTTTCCGTTTGTTTACCTTGCTTTCTTTCTTTCCTGCTTTCTTGCATTGTTTCGTTTTTGGCAGCGTCTCTATGAAGTTGTGGATTTGCCTGCGAGTATTTAGTGACAGCGTGTATATTAACTTGTGGATTTTTCTACGAGTATTTAGCGACAGCGTGACGAAGTTCTTTTCGTCTAGCTGCATCAGAAAATGTACCACAACGTCTGACACGCCTCCTTTTTACTGTTTCCTCACAGCTTGGAGTGCTGCTGACGGATGGCCTTATATGGGCAGGCAGTCAATTACGTGGGAGGTATGGGGATGGGGGACACAATATAGGCAGGCAGCCAACTATGTGGGAGGCGTGGTGATGGGGGACACAACTCCGCCTCACATGGCAACTGAGCTGCAGGCTATGGACATATATGTGTACGTAAGTCGTATTCAGTTATGACCATTACGTGTAGAATTTTGAAATTAAACCTGCCTAACTTTTGTAAGTAAGCTGTAAGGAATGAGCCTGCCACATTTCAGCCTTCTACCTACACGGGAAGTTGGAGAATTAGTGATGAGGGAGTGAGTCAGTCAGGGCTTTGCCTTTTATTAGTATAGATTGGTGTTTTTGTCTCCTGTTGGTTTTCCGACTTCAGCGTCCACAACATTTATGACAACCCTGACCTATGTGTATGCAACATTTTAGAGAAAACGGGATATGACTACACCCTTGATCAAGCAGGGAAATGCAGCCAGTCCAGCAAAATGACATTTCACGCATATAATAATTCATATCATCGAGTCTTTATCATAAGTTGAGTTAACGTGACAAACATATTAAACCTCAAAAGTGTTAAAGATGATGTACAGCCTGTTTTAGTTCTCTTTTAAGAGGGCCAATGCTGCATATTTGCATTTTATATTGACTACCTGTTATCAATTCTTAGGGATCTTTTATGCATGGGAGGTACCATGGCACAGTGGATAGTGTTGCTCCTGATAACCTTCCTTCAGTATTGTCCTCACTGCTGTCTTTGCAGGGTCTACATGTTTTCCCAGTGTCAGTTGTTTTGTGGTTTTCTCACACCTCTCAAAAACTGTGCTTGTTAGTTTCATTAGTAATTAGTCCAGTATGTATACAGTTTGTGGAATCAGCTCTGGCCCCCGTGCAGCCCTCTTATTGCATTAAGTAGGTTTGGATGACATATGGATGGGATGGCTGTTATTTCAGATTTGGGAGCCGCCTGTTCTTATTCATACCCCTATAAAACATCTCTGTTAATCTCTTGGGTAGAAGTATGGGATATGCCTCTTAGAGTCTGCCTCAAGTATAAGATGTCTAAGACTTCTCTGAGCTTAATGAAACTTCAGTGACTCACAATCTGCATGTGATATTTATTTTTTAATTTATCAATGCCAAAATGTGCAAAACTTTCTATATTTTGCTTTGTAGTTTATTTTTGAAGAGAGATATGAGAGAGAACAAAATGTCCCAAACGTCTTTGAAAAAAGTAAGCATCTTAGAATAATGCAGAAGGTCAAGATTAGAAAACATCAATAAAGCACATAAATAATTTGCTTCTTGATAGACATTGTGAATTCCATAAAAAGAAAATAACCATTTATGTCCTATACAGTGCAAAAAGCAGTTCATAATTGAACTAAGGAAATGAAGGATCTGTTAGAGTGCCCATTCCTGGAGTCTTTGAAACATTTCTGATTAATAAAGCCTGACAGGAGAACCACTCAACTTTACCAAGGACCATACAGATCTCCTCTCCTGTCAAGCTTTGGTCCCTTTGCAAAGTTTTAACCTGATCCTACTGAGATGGTTCAAGACAAAGTATACAGTTGCTAGAAAATATAAATAGGAGCCATTCATGTTTGAAAAAAACAATAACATAAGATTAGAGAGTCTAGCAGCACAGTGGCACTTCAGGGCTGTTGAAGATCAGCCTACTCACTCACTGTGTGGAGCTGGCATTGAAGGAGTTCAGTAAGAAATGTTTAGTGAAAATTAAATCAAGACACTTTTGCTGATTAATCTGTCTGAAGCAAGGATTTTTATTTGGCACACACACAAACAGTGACTCAGCTGGGAAGTCTCTGCATTTGTGCAGCTTTGTTCACAGATATGCCTTTTTTATAATGCTTCACTGATCTTACAAAAGTCACTCCTAGGTCATTATTTCCTCAGTTATTAACTGCTAATTCTCAAAAATAAAAAAGTTTCACATAAAAAAGAAGTAGTCATCCAAGTCTTATGCGTTATCATAAAATCGTAAACATTATGCTCATTATAAACCCTCATTATAATGAATCAGATTTATCTGTTGATGTTTTCTTAATTGCTGAAATAACGAGTAAGTCAAGGTTAATAAATATGTAGTTAAAATAATAATGTTTACTTCTCATGTAAATGTAAAACTAAGGCTGCAGCATGACCTTGCTGGGCTTGCACTTAGGAATTGGGTCCCCAAAAACAACACCTTCCTCTCTTTATTGGCCCTGACTCAAAACATACTCAGTAGGGGACTGGCTCCTTGGACAGGCAAAAAGCTCCTGAAAGACATACTCATCCTCTTCAGGAATTTTTGGGAGAAGGGGGAATGGTAACTTATCATAATAAGATGGGTTGATGAGAGTAACTCTGTATATGAAGTACAATACAATACAATACAATTTATTTTTGTATAGCCCAAAATCGCACAAGAAGTGTCGCAATGGGCTTTAACAGGCCTTGCCTCTTGACAGCACCCCCAGCCTTAAATCTCTAAGAAGACAAGGAAAAACTCCCAAAAACTCCCTTTTTGGGAAAAAATGGAAGAAACCTTGGGAAAGGCAGTTCAAAGAGAGACCCCTTTCCAGGTAGGTTGAGTGTGCAGTGGGTGTCAAAAAAGAAGGGGGTCAATACAAAACAATACACAGAACAGAACAAATCCTCAATACAGTATAAAAATAAAAAAATGTACAAGTACAGAGCAGAATTTAACAGTAGGTGATATCACATAATATGATTTGGATTAGTTATTTAAAAGTAATTCTTAACAGTTTCTGTATAGAAATGTATGGGATCTGCAGTGCTTCCTGTATGTAGAACCTAAGGAAGCAGGGCAACGTAATGATATGGCTGGAGTTCCGGCCCCAGCAGTACTGGAACTTTAAAATTTTAAAAAGCTGCAGCATAGTTAATAATTGTGTGTTTGTTTTATCTCCTACTTTCTTTCTTTTTTTCTTTTTTAGATTCTCTGGATTTGATCCTTGCATTTTACATTTAGGTACTTTCTTTTGAGTCTGATTTGGATATGGTTACTTAATAATTAATGCTCCTTTTTTCCTCATTTATGATGTAATCTTTAACTATAAGGAACTTGCTTTGCTTTGTATTGTTTCAGAGTTTTCATGGGTTTCCTCTTCTCCGTGTATATGAATACTAGGCTGACCCGCCTTTTAAGGCGACTGACTTTTAAGTTGACCACTTCTTAAGGCAATTCAATATGTAGATCAATTTGATATTTTATACAAACTCATTAATTTGGTTATATTGCATTTGAGCGGTATTACTTTAACACTCGTAGTTTCTGTTATTTTTGTGATGAAATTTAAACGTTTTTTCTATATTGAGGTCGCCCTTTTGAACCCCCCTGATATTTACTACACGGTGAGGCATTTGTGCTTGATCAACATTAATTATTTCCAGAGACATAATTTTGTCTATTTTTCTAGCGCAACGCGCACAAAAGCAAGGGAACGATGGGGGCACCAGAACTCTGCTCACATCATGTCGCTTCGTACCGCAAGCTGCAAGTAGTAAGTCTGTGATAAGTGGAATACCGCTACGTTTTCCACTCATGGGACGGAAGGACAATCCCGACCGCTTTTATATAGTAAGAAAAAAGAAGAAGATATCGCACAGTCTGGAGTAGAAAATCATCTTTTACCTGGAAAAACGAAACTACAAATCCCATTGTGCATTGCAAAATGGACAGGGCATGTGTGAAACTCCGCGCCTGCGTAGCACTCACGGGACGGAAGGACACCCGACCGCTTTTATATAGAAGGATTTTATGAATTTTTCTTATTTAAAAACCTGAGTGCTATGGAAGGGCCTGTGAAGGCTAGAAAGCCTGCATTTTTAGTTTGGCGTCAGGCTGATTAGGGGTAAGGACAATCCAGTCATTCCAGGCTTATAGTTAGGGTAGGTGTGGTCTTTTGTGAGAGTTTTGGGAGGCCTGCACCCATTTTTTGTGAAAGGATATCACAACATGGAGACTGAAGGAGGCAGTAACAAGGACAGAAAATATTCAGAGTTAAAGAGGTAGGCAGGGGTCTTAAACCAGGCGATAACTAACAACCAAAGTCATAGTGAATTAAATGAAAAGGGTCCTAGCATTAAACTCTTTTTGGAAGTGCCTTTCTAATGCTAAACGAGGTGCTGAAATGCAGTGGCTAGGTCAAGGACAGATAGTGGGGCAGTGGTAGTTCTGCTGCCTTGCAGTAACCACATCACAAGTTCATGTCCTGGGTACTCCCTGCATGAAGAGAGCCCTGAGTAGTGAGAAAATTGCTATATAAATGTAAAGAATTAATTATTATTAAAGGATAAGAATACTGGGGAGAAGTCAAAACTAAAAGTCAACCAAAAGTTCAATACACTACAATGAAAATTAAAGTTGAAAAAAAGAAAATTAAAGGTCCTTACACTGTCTAGACTGTTTCCCACTAACTAAACAACTAAAAATACTTGTTTTCTAAGTGAATCTAATACATGGATAAAGTCCTTGCTGTGCTGGTTTTGTACAGTATATACAGTAGGATGTATGTGTAATGTCATGTGTAATGACATTGTCCAATCAAGAGACTAGCAACGGACATCATTGGGCTAAACAGCCATGCAATAAAATGTGGTGTCCAAAAGGAAACAGAAACCAACAAAATAGCACTTTAGTGATGGGGTCCCAAAAGTCAGATTATAAAATCTAGACACTGATCTATTAGTGGAAACAGAGTGCAAATTGTAAGAGTTGAATTTGAACCCTGGTCCAATGTGCACCTGGCATGTGCCTGAGTCTCGTATCCTTCTGAGCTCATGCTTAAAAGCTGACGCTGTTATTTTATTATTCACTATGATAAATGTATTTCTTGTTATTTTATATAAACCCTTAAGAGAATAATGTTATATTTATGGCATAATACTAAGTTTCCTGTTTTTGTACCCAGCTGGACCATAATATATATACCTGTATAGGCCATTGTTCTTTATTTTAAACCAAGAGAAACAGAATTTACGTGGTGAAATTCACACATCTACTAAAATAAGAATAAAAATAATACATTTAAAATGTCTTGTACATCCTTGGCAAACATAACTATCAATCAACTGTGATCATCTAAGGTAACAACATCTGCCATGTCCCATTAGCAACTAGGTGTTATCAATCATGTTACGTTTTTCTAAATGTGTAATGAATTCCTTTTAAAGAATAGTGACCTAATCAATGGATTGTATAAATATAGACCATATGACACTTTTTTCTTGGCAAAAATACTAATATGATGCTTTTTGCCTCTTCAGAGATTTAGATAAAGAATAACGATTCACGCCTTATCCTGCCTGTGTTTTATTGCTTAAATCGGGGCATTCCAGTGGGTTGGGTGTCTGCATTCATAATTTTCTTCCACAGTTTGCACAAAATGTATAAAATAATATTTTTCAATAGCAACATTTATCAGGCCTCTTGAAAATGCTATAGCCACACCATAGGCAATAAGTGACCTGCTAAGAAGCAGGAGTTATGTCCAGGCAAAAAGCATTCAAAGAGCACAAGTCTAGTGCTTGCAATGAGTTATAGAGCAAGGAGTGGACTTTTTGCCAGTGGTTTCTTAGGAGCACATAAGCCCAACAATGTTTTGCTTGTCAGAATTACCAATGGCTGAATTATAGCTCCTTGTTCACTAATGAAATGTTTATAAAGAGCGCATTACGGAGACATCTTCTTTGGATATCTTTAGCCTATGATTACTCAGTCTTATCAGATGACTTGCAGACGTTGCATTCTAAAGTGGGGCCATGTGAAGAGAAAATGCTTTTTAGCTGAAGCTGAGTGGCTGTAAAAAAGCAGCTATCTCTAAAGCAACATACTTGTGTGCTAAAACAAAGTAAAGTGGGCAGTGCCAGTCAATTCTTGCAAAGGACAGCAGAATATTAGAATGCCAGCATCTTCCAAGCAGTCCACGAAGCCTTCTAATACAGAGGGTAACCTAGTGCTGGACTGTAAGAGTGGAAGATCATCTTTTCAGTGCTGAATCTCACACATACACACAGAAGCTGTGTGCAAACAATTTGTGAACAAATCAATGTCTCCGTCAAAATGCAGGAGCTAGAAACCTTAAAACTATCTACAAAGCGAATCCATCCAACAGTCTGAAAGACCAGGACTGTCACAAGAACATTTTAAAGCTGGTCAAGAATGAAAGATGGCTCTGTATTAATTCTTTAGAATTAATGTTATTTACCTTTTTTCTGTTTTAGAGATACTGATCAAGGTAATCAAATTTAGATTTATTTTTGTGTTGTTTTTGTCCTTATTTGTATATACTGTGCTTGCATA